>NW_028135178.1:0-135177 GCF_964662115.1 Mustela nivalis
GTTGTGATGTGAGACAGAATCCCGGACAAGGCAGTAACGTGGAATAAAGGAGTAGGGAGAGCATATCAGGTAATTTGGATAGAAAGGAGTTAGGAGATAATTGCTTGATAAATTTTATATGGCCCACTTAAATGCACAGATTTCTCTTCTTTAATTTATATGGAGAACAGGGTGTCCTTTCTCTTCCCTTTCTGAGCACCAGAGGTGTACTCTTTCAGACTGAAAACCTGAAAAGCTCAGGACTCAGTTGCTTAAGCACAGCTGAGAGGACATATTTCAATTAAGATTTACATTTTGCTGTAGGTAGTAGACTTTCAAAAGTGGTTTAACCATATTTTTTCATTTAACAAGAAGACTACAGAGAGTGTTTTCTGGTGTTGGTTCAGCGTCTTAAGAAAGTGAAGTGAACTATCTTAGAGGTTTTCATGGCTTTTTATTCACAGTTGCAAAAATTGCTGTTGGAGTTCTCACTATTAAGCCCACATTTCTGGCAGAAAGATAGAGGTAAAGAGAATGATATATTGTACGACTGATACTTTGTCATGTGGTTACAATATAAATAGAAAAGAGACAATAAAATATTTGATGTTGTTTTAAGTTTCCTTGTTGTCAATCCCTCAGTGCTTTCTGAGATTCAAGGAAAAAGTAAATGGATATTGACCTGGCAACTATCAACACCTGTCAGTCTCTCTTGGATAACCAATATCTCTATAATCTCTTCTTCCCAGTAAAAAAAATAAAATATATTCATAACCCACAATGTGCCATATCAAGTTACTGCACCAAGATAAAATTACAATGATTTTCAGTTGTTCCAAATGGACAGAATACCCTTCCTTATGATATCATGTCTTATAAGATAGATAATTGGCTTGCTACCAATATACCCAGATGTGACTGTGGAAGAGACAGAAAAAAAATAATATTTATTTATTCCTTGGGTTGACTCTGTTTACACAGATGCATTAGTATTAGAAAAGGTTGGTTTCGGACATTGGAATGAATTTACTTAATGGGTCTGATGTAATTGTGTTGGAGGAAATTTTTAATTTCTACAAAAATTATTAGAATTCTATCTTATTATCTTTTGTTAATTTTCACATGTTAACAAAGCCAATGTTTTTTCTAGAAGACAAGATCTTAAATCCTAACAAAACTCAATTTTTTCCTTTTTTTTTTTAAGTTTGAGAGCCTCATGTTCTGTCATGCTGCTTTAAATACCACTCAAAAAAAAAAGGAGCTAAATGGGGCAGTAAGACCAGACTTTTTATTTTATTTTATTTATCTTATTTTTAATTAAAAAATTAAAGATTATATTTATTTATTTGAGAGAGAGAGAGAGCATGAGTGGGGCAGGGGGAGGTAGCTGCAGAGAGAGACTGAGAAGTATACTTCCTAATGAGCAAAAAGCCCGATATGGAGCTAGATCCCAGGATCCTGACTGAGATCATGACCAGAGACAAAGGCAGATACATGTGCAAAATCCCTTTTTTTCTGGGAAACAATACTTTACAAGAGATGTTTGAAAAAGTACAGGGGAATCCACTTTAATAGGAGATACAAAAATTTTATTGACTTTTGTAAAGCTACAGGGATCCAAATGATGGAAATCCCAGCCCGTTTAGGTTGTGGACCACAGAGTATTCCTCTCTGTAATATTTTATTTTCTTCCATGTCTACTAACTCCAGTCCAAGTTCACTGATCTCTTTTTAGATAGTGCAAAACATGGCAAAGAATACCAAACGAGTGCCCAATATTCTACATTTATTATATCATTTCTAACATATAGAAGTGTGTTATCAAGGCTGGTTCTGTGAACAAACATAGTTACGTTAAAGTGTGTTTTGTTCTCCAAGAAATTAAATGCATGATTATCACACAATTATAAAATACTTGTGTCAAGAATTTTTATTCAAAAATTAATAAGAAGCAGATATTAAAACTAGTTCACATGGTTATTTGGGATATAAGCAGAGTTGTGCAGCAGAAGTGCTCTGGGCCCATAATTTGGGTTATAGAATTTATGTTTTCTAATGAAATATCACTAACTTGCATTATTGTTAACAAGAATCTTGTGCATTACCATCAGTTTTCTACATTATAACCTCTTGCTCTACAGTTTGTAAATAACTTTGTCAATAGCAAGCTAGTAAACAGGGTGACTCCAATGGATTGAGATAATCTCCAGAGTTTCTGCTACATAATGCCCAGGACTCCATTGAAAGGACACCTAAGAATTTATTTTGCCCAAAAATTTGATCATTTTTTTCACTGTCCTTACCTATTTTCCAAACCTAGTCCTTTTGCTTCACCTTTCAGTCTACGAACAACCCTGTATCTGACTGACTTGTTAATTCTGGGAATGTCTTGCAGATTAGTTTGCTTGCCAGAGGTGGTTCCTCTAATTGATGTCTAAGAACCCTAATTAGTTAAGAAAACTTTTTTTAACATTTTCATTGCTATTTATTATTATTATTATTATTATTATTATTATTGCTAATATCTCTATTATAAATAATTCACAAGGGCATCTTTCTGACAAAAGACAAAGAGCTGGCTACTAGTAGAAAAAGTACTTTTGACTCTGTCAGTGAAAGTGGTAAAGGGATTTGAGAAAATAAGGCAAAGCACTGGAATTATGTGTTAAAACTTTAAATATTATAGACACATTTACTTAATTTCTAATACTGTTGTGCTTATAATTAAATAAGATGTTTTCCATGAACCACGCATTACAGCAAATATATTGTTTATACAGATTAAATTTTCATCAAAAGGGACGCCTGGGCGGCTCAGTTGGTTAAGCAGCTGCCTTTGGCTCAGGTCATGATCCCAGCATCCTGGGATCGAGTCCCACATTGGGCTCCTTGCTCGGCCGGGAGCCTGCTTCTCCCTCTGCCTCTGCCTGCCATTCTGTCTGCCTGTGCTTGCTCTCTCGCCCACTCTCTCTGATAAAGAAATAAAATCTTAAAATAAATAAATAAATTTTCATCAAAAAATAGTAAGTGTATTTTATTGTAGGATCATGATCAGCATTTTGCAGATGAGAAAAGTGAAATTTAGAAAAGTATGTCTCTTCAAATCCCTCATACAATATCTGGCCTAGATAGAAGGATATACTATCACAATTGAGGAAGATAATTGAGATTACTTAAAATGATAAACTTTACTGTATAGGGTTTTTAAAAGTTTGCCACAGATTCAGATTCTTTTAAAATATATATCTATTTTGTGTAAAGAGAATGCACTGAGAAGTAAAAAGAAAGTGATATATCAGTGCTACCAACTAATGGCTATAATATCATCACCTTATTTATGAACAATGAAACAGTGTGCAATATTTAAATAAATTTAAATAAATTCCTATTTATTTTATATATTTATAAATTTAAATAAATTCCTATTTATTTATTATTAAAGAAATTCCTCTTACAAACAGTATGTTTTGAAGGTTGCTAGCAGGAAAGTGTTGTACTACATGGAAGTAATCAGAAAATATGATCTAAATTTCTGCTTTCAAGGGCGCCTGTGTGGCTCAGTGGGTTAAAATTCTGCTTTCAAGAAGCTATAACAGTAAGTACTGAGCATTAGCTATTATATGCTATGGATGAATAACTGAAATCTACATTTGAAACTAATGGTACACTATATGTTAACTAATTGAATTTTAAAAAGTTAATAAAAAAACCACTATTTTATAAAACAATATTCCCCACAGGCTCTTTTGCTTTAAAATACTCACTCTGTAATGAGAGTCATTACTTTTGTCCAGCAAATTCTTACATCACTGTTTATCCCTTCCCTGCTTTATCCCTTCCCAGTATCAATAAAGGCTCACTTGGATTACCTAGAAGCCATGAGAAAGCTTGTAATAGATCTGGCTGGTTTTCACCAACAATTTGACCACCAT
Source organism: Mustela nivalis (assembly GCF_964662115.1). Lineage (NCBI taxonomy): Eukaryota > Metazoa > Chordata > Mammalia > Carnivora > Mustelidae > Mustela > Mustela nivalis. The sequence continues at coordinate 3,912 of NW_028135178.1, forward strand.
GTGCACAGGGAAGTCTATTGATAAAGGCTTTATTGCAATAAATTGCAAATACATGGATGATTTTGAATTCTCTTTCTTGAGGTCTTGTTTCATGATAATAAATGTAGGGTGGCTTATTGGAATGGATGTTATTAACATATCTTCATAGTTCTAAGTACATGGAATTGTAAAATAGATTAATGAAAGTGGCATTACTGACAACCGTCCTCATTTTGAAATCAAATTACAGTGTACTGAGCTGAGGAGGCAAAGCAGATTTGGGATTATGAGTGAAATAATTTTAAAAAATCTTAGGGGTATGATCAGACTATTGGGTAATTCAGTAGAAAAATATCAACTGATTGAGATTCTGTGTTCCCTGATTTCAGAGAGACGTTAAGATAAATAAGTAACACGAGGAGACTAGGAAGCCAAACATAAGTGATACTTTTGTGCCAGGGTGTGTATACATCTGTTTATCTTCTTGCTTTACCACTAAGGTTGCTCCTAGAGGAGAGTTTAAATATGTGTTGGAGCTAATCTCTGTGGATTACACAAGAAACCACATCCTACAGCTCTCCCTGAAACACCGCTTATGATTTCAATGTAATTTGGTTTTTGCATTTTTAGAAATAACAAAATACTTTGCAAACTCATCTACTTTATTACCACCACAAGTGAGTCAGCTGACTCCCCATTTTAACACAGTGACAGTCACAGAGGAATGGAGGAGTGAGTAGAGTTATCAATATATGTGCTTTAAAGAAGTATGACAGGGTAGCAGCTATTTCCAGGAACCAAAACATGGGTCAGCAGCTGTGCAGGAAAAGTGATGGAATAAATGACTCATTTCAGAGGAGTTCTATAACATATTAGTTCTATAATGGATCTTCAGCACCCAATTACCCGCTTTGATCTAAAGATAAGGATTTACAGTTAAGATCCCATTTATGATTTGTCTGGTAGGGTCTGAATCATGTTTACTATTGTTTTGACTATTACTTGAAACCTATAGTAGTACTTGGGATATGTGTTGTGTATTCTGTGAACATGTGCTATTTTTAGATTAGATAATTCCTGTCTCGAACCCCTGTTAATTTGTTTGCTTTTGTTTATTTGATAGTGCTTTCAGTAAATGGATATATCTGAAAAATTGCAAAGCCATTATTAAAATAAGTTATTATTATATATAGCATGTAATTGCACATTCCTCCTTTGAATCCGACAGAGCTTCACCATATCCTTAACAATTTGGGAAAAACACGCTATTATTTTTCTTCATAAAATTTCTCCTGTTAGGCTGTGATGGTTGTCATCAGCAGTAACTCCTCTGAAGGCTTTGTCAAAAGAGTTGAAAAAATTGGAAAGGTGTGAATGAAGCTGTTTGCTGAATATAAAGAAAAGAGCATTGAAGTACAATTCACACTCTTACTTCTCCTTCTATGCTTTCAGATGTTTGACATTTGAAAATTTTGCTTCTAGAAGAGATGCCCTATATAATTCTTACTTAAAGGAGCAAGTTGCTTTAATAATTTTTTTTATTATTCTACCATTCAAGTATTTCCATTTAAATTAAATTCAATACCATTTAAAAAAAATCAAAAGTGCAGCCAGTATTCAATTCCTGGGCTAAATAATTTTAGAAAGCTTTGTGTTATTGAACCTACGGGGTTTTTCTGTAGTTTTAACTCTTTCTTTCTGTGATTTTTCCCATTAGTCACATAAGTGACTGCAATATAACAGACATTGAGGATAAAGGACTGAATAGAACAATCCTTGGCCTCATGAAGTTGAGAATCTAGCAAGGGAGTCAAACAATTCAATCATTCAGGACAATTTATTGAGTGTCTGGCCTAAGATGAGCACAACAAAACCCCAACCCAGAGGAATCATTTTAATGGGAGAGATAGATAATAGGTAAGCCAACTTTAAAAAGAAAAAAATCGTACTGGTTTTTCTTTAATAGTGATGCATATTTGAACTAAATAAGCACATTTTATATAAGAGCAGTGATTGAGAAGAGGTTTTGTAACTGAGTGGTCCGAAAGGGCCTCCCTGAAAAAGTCTGTTTTGAACAGATTTCTGAATAATATCAGCCAGGAAGCTGCGTAAAAATCTCAGGGATGGGTGATTTTTCCAGTCAAAAAACTGTAAAGGCTCCAAAGTCACAATAGAGCCATACGTTTCTCTAATAAAGTAACTTCTGACAAAGAATGAGAAGAAATAACTAACCCAGGTTTGAAAGAAAAGGGACAGAATTCTATGGAATTCATATTTAATTAAAGCTCTAAAGGACAAAAATACAATAGAGCAAAATTCTGGTCCCGCTGATATACCTAATGAAAGTTCATAAACAAGGTGTGGGTAGCAAAGAGTGTGTGGGAATGTTGGTAAGGACAGTGGGGAAGAGTCATCCCTGAACATGTTCTTAAATGAAGCAATTCTTGTGTTGTTTGTAAGGGTAACTTGGAGTTTGCCTAAGTGATTAGAAAAGGATGCCTCGGCTTATGGAAGTTCAAAGCCATAAAGATGTGATAAACTACTGCAGATATTTTCATGTATATTTGTTGTTGCTTCTAGTAATGGTGATCTAAAAACTCCTACTTAAGACAACTTAAAAATCCAGACAAAATAGCTTTTAAAGTTAAAAATATCAGAATGATTATAAAAATAAGTGAGGGATTACTGGGCCAATACGAAACACAATGAGAGCCTAGAGATATATGCCCTGAAGCCATTTTAGCTATGAGAGCATTAGAAACTGCTAAAACACACTGAGCTGTGTTTTTAATAGACACTTGATACTAGAGAAAAAAAATTCAAATCCAGCAGCAATCAAATTTGAGGACTTTGGTACAACCCAAATTTAAGTTGAGATCCCCAAAGCACAAGGAGAAGCAGAAATAAGACTAGAGCCTACCTTGCCTTCTGTGTAAACTGAGAAAGTCAACCACTGAATTTGGAGTATGATTGTCTTGTAAAGTCTCAGATATAAGAGAAAATCCTGCCAAGGAGGACCATACCATTATTATAGCTCTTAATTATTCCTACTCAATAAGAGTTTCAAATATAATGTCTTGAACATAACAAAATGTAACAAAGCACACAAAGAAAAACCATTAACAAGATTTGATAGACAAAATGGGATTAAGTATGATATTAAAATGATCAATAAAGATTGTAAAATGGCTTGAGTACTCTGCTCAAAGAAATGAGAGGGGAAGCAAATTGAACAAAAAACTGAAACTAAAAAATGATATTGAGAAAGATTTTATAAGTGAACCAAATGGATACTCTAGAACTTTAAAGATATGACAGCCAATTTAAGATACCACAGAGGTGCCTGGGTGGCTCACTTAATTAAACCTCCAATTCTTTTTCCTTTTTTTTAACACCTTAATTTTATTTTATTTCTTTCATTTTGGCTCAGGTCATGATGTCAGGCTTGTGAAATAGAGCCCAGAGTTGGGCTCTGTGCTGAGCCTGGAGCCTGCTTAAGATTCTTTTCCCTTCTTTTTCTATCCCTCCCTGTGCTCTCACTCGCTCGCTCTCTCTTGCTTGCAAATAAATAAATAAATAGATAGATAATAGACAAAGCAAAATAAAAGCAGATTATGAAAATAAATATAAAGTTTTTGAAATGAAAACAAGTTCAAAATAAAATAGAGGAGACCTACACAGCTAAAAGTTCATTCAGGAAATCTATTATTAAAGAAGTCAGTATGACACAATGTTAAGATATCAAAAGATTGGAGCATGTACTTTACAGAAAGGGTAATCCAAATGGCCACTCATAGGTAAAAACTGTTTATCTTTATTATGAATCTGGAATTAAATTAAATTAAATTAAAAATAAATTAAAACCTAGAATGGCATACTATTACACACTTACCATATTGGGAAACAGTAAAAATGTCTTGCAAGAATGTGAAAGAATGACAGTGCCCATAATAAAAACATTTGAGGTAGGTTGGACAATATTTAGAAAACTTAAAAATTAAAAAAAAAAATTTGGTCCATTCCTGGAAATAAAACATTGAATTAAATGAATATTTTCACCAGGATATGAAAACAGATGATTATAGTTATTTCATTCATAACGGCAGATCAGCAGTGGTCTATTTGCACAATGTTACATTAAATAAGAGAGAATATTAACAAACTGGGAGAAGGGGCTAGGTTGTTATCATAAACAGATCTTCTATGGTGCTGATTATGTTCTATTTCTCAAAATCTTTAAGTTAAAAAATTTTCAAATTTATATCTAAATAGATAGATAGATAGATAGATAGATAGATGATAGATTGACAGATATCCCAAAAGCTGCAATGCTAGGCTAAGACCAGGCTTTAAAGGGCTTTTCTATATTCTACTAAATACTTTAAACCATTCATTATATTATAGCTCAGTGTTCGAATCTCCATTTGTTTCCTCTGTTTTCTAATATTTATCTTAAGGTGACCTGATCCAGACTTTTGATCACCTTTGTCTAAATATTTCTATTTTAACAAAGTCCTTTTTAATACTCAGAGACTAAAACTTAGAAAAACACTCTGATTTTTATCTCACTAGAGTGGAAAATATATGGTTACCCATTAACTAATGATATCCATGTCTACATTAGCTCCATGACATTTTTCATTCTTGGGAGCTTTTGGTTAAATGAATTTTTTTTAAGCTTCCTTTAAATGAAGCTTTAAGCCATCACCACATGAATAAAATTAAAGAACTAAATGAAAACAAGCCAAGTAATAGAGTAATAGAATGTGCAGTGGAAAGAGTACAATTCTGAAATCATAAAGCCTAAATTAGTGTGATGCATCTTTACTAGCCATGTAATCATAAACCAGTTATCTAAATGTGTTAGCCTCAGTTTTTTCACCCATGAAATGGTGATGATAATACTTATTATGCAGAGTTGTTGTGTGGATGTGATGAAGCATGGAGCATGAGAGTCTCATATTCCATGCTAAAATGATAGCTATTTTTTACTTATAATAATTTAATAATAGTAATTAAATTGTTCAAAATGATAATATTCATTTATATTGAGGCATTGTATTGACTATTCATAGACACATTAACCAAAATAAATTTCATTTTACTTTACCCCCTCTGAGGCTATATATTCCTTAATTCAATATGAATCTTATTATGAATAATAATTACCATGATAAATATGCTGATTTTTCTTCTATTTATTTTTAGGGAAGTATCCTTTACTGTTGAACATAAAGAAACTTAAGCAAGTCTGTCTTATTCAAAATTTGCATGCTGCTTTCTTATGAAACTAGATTATAGAGTTGTATGAAATAAATTCATGCAGTTAAGACATTTATGTTTGGAAAACTGGGTGGTCAGTTTAGTATTTCAAAAGAAGATTTTAAATTTAAACCTTAAAACTGAGCTCTTTCAGCCTTATTTATAGATCATCCTTCATGCTTCATAAGTATTCCTTCATTGTAAACTAACTAATAGTGTTTGTCACAGTGTATATAACTAAAATGGATTTTGTATTCTATTATTTCAGAGTTAGTTGCAGTTTCTACTTCCTTACTTCCTCTTTTGAAAAATAGATTAATTCTACAAAAGGTTATTTCCAGCTTTATTGAAAAATAATTGACATATTATAATTTGTAAATTTAAGAAATGATTTCTTATAACACTGCAAACTTTTAACATTGTGTAAATTTTGTACCATTTGATAAATTGGTATACATCTGCATTGCAATATAATCTACATAAAAATGTTAATACATCTACTCTCTCATATAGTTGCCTCTGTTTTTTATGCATGTATTGTAAGGAATTTTAAGATCTACTCTCTTAGCAACTTTTATGTATATAGTACAGTAGAGATAAACTTCAGAGGTCTTGTGGGTTTTGTTCCAGACCGCCTCAATAAAGTGATTATTTCAATAAACTAAGTCAAATCATTATTATTATTTTTTGGTTTCCCAGTGCAAATAAAAAATTATGTTTCCCAGTGCATATAAAAAATAAACACTATACTGTACTGTTCAAAAGCATTATGTCTTTAAAGAAAAACAATGTATATACCTTAAGTAAACTAGTTCTGAGTTTTCAGTGGGTCATAAATACTGATCACAGATCACCATAACAAATACAATAATAATGAAAAAACTTGAAATATTGCAAGAATTACCAACATGTGACAAAGAGACACAAAATGAACAAATGGTGTTAGAAAAATGGTGGCAGCAGACCTATTTTATACAAGATTGCTATAAACTTTCAACTTGTAAGAATGTGATATATGCAAAATTTAATAAAGGGAAGCACAATTAAAAAAGTATGTATATATTATTAACTATGACCATCATGCTGTACATTAGATCCCCAGAACTTTTTCCTATTATAGTTGCAAGTTTGTACCCTTTGACCACCTTATTCCACCCCAGGTTCACCCCTTGTCAACTCAACTCTAAGTTTCCATTAGTTTGCTTTTTCTTCAGATTCTGTATGTAAGGGATATCGTAATACATAAATTAAAAAATATATAAAATCTTTGAAATATTTCACTTAGTATAACACCTTCAAGATCCATCCATGGTATTGTAAATGGCAGTATTTCTTAATTTTTCATGGTTAAGTAGTATTCCATAGTATATATTTACCATACTTATTTTATTCATTCATCCATTAATGGATACTGAAGTTATTTCCATCTCTTGCTTAGAGTTAATAATTTTATAATGAACATAAGAGTGCAGAGATGTCTTCGAATAGTGACTTCGTTTCCTTTAGCTATATCCCTAGAAGTGGGATTACTGAATCATATGGTAATTTTACTTTTAATAATATGAATAGTCTCCATACTGTTTTCCATACAAATTTATATCCCTATCACAGTGCATAAGTTCCCCATTTTCCCCAATATTTACCAAAATTTGTTAGTTTTAATTTTTTGGTAGTATATATTCTAATAGGTAGTAATATCTTGCAGTGTTTTTCAGAGGTAAACAAAAACAACAACATAATGACTTTGCCCTGAGTTTTTTACGTTGAGCACTTTTTAATGCTCCTGTTGGTCATTTATATAACTTTTTTGAAAAAAAAGTCTATTGAGATCCTTTTGCTATTTTTTTAATTATATAGTTTTTTCTTTTTGTATCTGTTAGTTGGTTAGGGTTTGGTGTAGGCTCACAGTCAGTGTCAGGGTCAGGGTTAGTGGTTACTGTTGGGGTTAGCCCCGCTCCTGGCTATGGACCCATCTCTTCAAGGTCTCAGGATAATCCCTGGGCAGAAGGGTGTAGACCCTACACCCGATCCCACTTAACCAGTCTTAAACTGGGGTGTGAACATGACTTGCCCACCAGACATCTAAACCCTCATCAGCCTGATCCTGCTTGGGTCATCTCCACCCATGATGGCATGGCCAGGTCCTCTATACACACAAAGACACAGACACTCAGAGGCGCACACACACACACACACAAACACACTCACACACACAGTGAGAGAGAGACTGCGAAGAGACCTAGGGCTACACCAGTGGATCAGAAGGTGTGGGACTCTCTGACTCTGAGACCCTGGTGTCACCTTTTGATTTTATTAGCCAAAGGGCCTGAGGCGTTGGTGAAACCTGATATGACCTGCCAGGGAGGGGACGTGTCAAGCGGCGAGCTCTCTTCTCCCTGCATCCTCTCGGCTTCAGTACAGCAGAAGAACATGTCCCTTCCTTTAGGATGTTTCTAGAAATGAGCTGGACAGGAGGGTTTTCTCTTTATGGGGTGCCTGGATACGTGGGTTCCAATTCTGTTGGGCTCTGTCGTCAGGGAAGTAAGGTCACCACTGCCTGGGGGCACCTTACCAAACTTTCTGCTCCACCAGAGCTCCCTGAGCCGCTGGTCCCCAAGCTGCTCAAGGCTCACACTCCACTCAATGCAGTGCCCATCCAGTGACCCCCATACAGCCTTCCCCCAGCCCTTGGGAGGCCTGGGTGCAGCTGCTGTCCCCACTGGAGGGAACAGAGCTGGGTTTAGACCAGGTTAGTGTTAGGGTTAGGGAGAAGAAAGACTTAGGGTCAGGTTTAGGTTTAGACCTCGTTGGGGTCAGGGTTAGCGAGGCTTAGGGTAGGGGTCAGGGTTAGGGTTAGGTTCATGGTTAGGTTTAGGGTCAGGCTCACAGTAGGGTCAGGGTTAGGGTTTCGGTCAGAGTCAGGGTCACGGTCAGTGTTAGGGTGACTATTAGGTTTAGTGTCAGGTTCAGGATGATGGTCAGATTTAGGGTCAGGTTCAAGTTTTTGTTTGGGGACAAGGTCATGTCAGTTCAGGGTTAGGTTTAGGACAGGTTTAGTGTCACGGTAGTGTCAGGGTCAGGGTTAGGTTCATGGTTATGGTAAGGTCAGCTTTATGTTTAGGTTCTGTTTTATGAGTAGGTTCAGGATCAGGGTTAGCTTTAGGGTTACGATTCTGTTCAGCATTACGGTTTGCATCAGAGTTAGGATTACAGTCTGGGTTAGGGTCAGAGTTAAGGTCAAGGCCAGGGTCAGGTTTAAGTTTAAGATCTGACAAAGGCAAATTTCAGAGTTAGGGTTATGATCATGGTCAGGGAGAGGTTCGGGATTATTGTTAAAGTGTGGTTAGGGTTAGGGTAGAGGTAGGTTGAGGGTTAGGGTTAGACCGGGTTAGGGTCAGTGTCAGGGATAATGTTAGGGGTTAGTTTTAGGGTTAGGTTCAGCGTTAGGTTTCGGGTCAGGGCCCGTGTTAGTGTCAGGGAGGGTTAGGTTTAGGGTTAGAGTTAGGGTCAGGCTCACATTCAGTGTCAGGGTTAGTGTTAGGGTCAGGGTCAGGGTCACTTTTAGGTTCAGGGTTAGGTTTCTGGTGTTTGCCTTAGTCAGGGTCAGGTGAAGTCTAGAGCCAGGGTCATGTTTACAGTCAGGATCAGGTATTGGTTTAAAGTCCACATTAGTATCAACGATAGGGTTATGTAGTAGTCAGTGTTAGAGTAATGGATTGGATTAGGATCATAACCATAATAGAGTATTTAATTGCATCCTAGCTTTCATCAAGTGTAAGATGCACTATAGTTTATGTTCGACTAAGAAAGAGAAATGCTGTCAGTTAAAGTAGGATATGTCATCAAGTGCAAGGTGAGTGCCACCTTAAGAGATATTAAAATGTGGGTGGGGGACAAATCTTAGAACAAGTTAATTGTGGTAGTAGAATAAATAAGAAAGGTCCAACACTTGGATCAACTAAAGAAGTGATTATTGCTTACCATGTGCCCCAAACTATATTAAGTCCTAGAACAAGAGACGTGCTCATCTTGATGCCCCGCAGCTGTTAGACCCAAGGTACAGTGGGCTGTAGCCAACGACCAGCAGGCCGCAAGTGCCATGTGCAGACTCTAAGAGTAACTGCTTTTGAGAGAGGAAACGGTTGAGAGTGGGCTTTGAGAGGTAGAGAATTACTAGCTGGGAAAGTAGGACAATTGACACAGAATCGGATTTGATGCCCCTACATGACAGAGTTGGTGAAACTTCCCTTCTCAGAGATCTTGAGGCTCCTCAGAAATGTATTTTTCATTTTGGACAGAAGATTCAGGATAAATATGATCTGTTCGAGTTCCTGGTTCTCTCATCCGGACTGTTTCTTAAGCTTCACTGGCACAAGAAATGGGTTTTGATAATCCAGGGTAAATCCTGACAAAAGCAAAGCAAGGTATCTATGAAAACTAACCACTCAGAAGAGAACAACAGATAACAGGCCAGGCCGACCTGACCCTGCAGGATAGGTAAGGTTGGTCTGGAAACAGGGGTAGAGGGGAAGTGCCCATCTCCTGCTAGAAGAGCTAGAGAAGACCCCTTCCGGAGAGACCACCAGGAGAGGAGAGCAGTAGGTGCTGATGATGAAGAATATATTAATCAGCAGAGAAGGTCAAAATGACAAAGTTCCATGATCAGAGTAAACATATGGGATTAAAAAATAAAAAAAAAAAAAGATGTTTTGAAAGCACTTTTTTTTAAAGGAATTTAAACAAAAGTCCTTTTAAAGAGACAGTTGGCTGTTTAAACCAATAGTACAACTCACTGAGAGAATCGCCGCATTATTTATTGGGGTAGAAAGGACCTGGAATGTAGAAAGACCCATTCTGCAGAGGAAAAAATAGAATCACTAACAGGCCTCATGCCTTGCACAGCCAGTGGCTAGAATCCCTGCCTCATGAGACCCTGTGCTTGATGGCGCTAGAACCATTTCAACTATGTTAGTCTTTCTTGGAAGCCAACAAGTGTTTGCCCAGTTAATTGCACGGTAAGAATTAGTCACGTTATGTTATAATGATTGTCGATATCTTTAAAATCCTTGTCAAGTTCCTTTTTGAGTAACCCTCACCCCACCCTTAGAGAAATATATCTGTGGTTCACCTCTTTGAAATACCTCATTGTTGTTCCATATTTACGATAGCCGAAAAAAAAAAAAAAAAAAGCTTTTTATTAACAAAGTGTTCAGAAGGGGGCGCCACTGTAAACAATGAGAGTTTTCGCTGCCGGGACAATTTTGTTGCAGAAACAGCTGAAAGCAATCGGGTCAGACAGAGCCAAGGGCTGGAGGGATTTTCAAAATGACAAAAACCGAACCAAATCTAACCAAAACAAAAATCAAAACCAATGGCCAAGATTTCAAGTTTGCTACTAAAGGTATGACATTCTCCTAAGACATGCGAGTGACTTGATCACTTTATTTATATATTTATATTTGAAGAAGAAGGAACTATTTGATGCAGCAAATCCACGTTGGTTAAAAATTACCAGATATGGGGGCTCCTGGGTGGCTCAGTGGTTTAGGCCTCTGCCTTCGGCTCAGGTCATGATTTCAGGGTCCTGGGATGGAGCCCCACATCGGGCGCTCTGCTCAGCGGGGAGCCTGCTTCCCCCCTCTCTCTCTGCCTCCCTCTCTACCTATTTGTGATCTGTCTGTCAAATGGGTAAATAAGATCTTTAAATAAAGAATTACTAGATGTGAAATACATCGAGGATATGGGAAGAAAAATGATTTCACCTGATCTGACTAGGAAGTGGTTGAAGCCTGAATTAAAGTGCTACAAAAAGAGTAGAGACCTGGGAAATATATGGGGTAAAAATCCCTAGAAAAACAGCAATAATAACTGGCCGCTCTTTATTGACCAGATCCTGCGATAGGCAAGGAAGAGCTGGTTTTAGCCAGAGGATGATCTCCGTTTGTCTTCATGATCTGGCATTTCCTGCAAGCCAGGCATGGGGCTCTGCACTAGAGCTGCAAATGCTGGGCGCCCTCATTGTCCCTTTTCTCTTCTCAGGGGGACAACGGGCATGTCCATGATGCAGTGTGACAGGCTTTACCACAGGGAGATAATAGACTGCCAAGGGTAGGTGGGAGCTGGGAAAAGCCACTTAGGAACAGATTTTCAGGGGAGGTGATAGACAAGGGCAAAGCGAAGAATGAGGATGAGTGTGTCAAGTTTCAGAGTGCCAGGAGGCAGCACAGTGCATTTGGGAAACTACAGCAAGTTCATGACAACCGACAGCTGATCTGGCAGCATCACCTGGGGATGGAGGCTGAGCCCCGGGGTTAACACTGGGGGTGAGAAGGTTTGTATACTATGGCGAGGAGGTGAGGTACTACACTGTGGGGGCACAGGGAGCTACCGGAGGATTTCAAATATCAGAATCGTAACCATAATAGAGTATTTCATTGCATCCTAGCTTTCATCAAGTGTAAGATGCACTATAGTTTATGTTCGACTAAGAAAGAGAAATGTTGTCAGTTAAAGTAGGATATGTCATCAAGTGCAAGGTGAGTGCCACCTTAAGAGATATTAAAATGGGGGGGGGGATAAATCTTAGAACAAGTAAATTGTGGTAGTAGAATAATTAAGAAAGATCCAACACTTGGATCAACTAAAGAAGTGATTATTGCTTACCATGTGCCCCAAACTATATTAAGTCCTAGAACAAGAGACGTGCTCATCTTGATGCCCCGCAGCTGTTAGACCCAAGGTACAGAGGGCAGTAGCCAACGACCAGCAGGCCCCAAGTGCCATGTGCAGACTCTAAGAGCAACTGCCTTTGAGAGAGGAAACGGTTGAGAGTGGGCTTTGAGAGGTAGAGAATTACTAGCTGGGAAAGTAGGACAATTGACACAGAATCGGATTTGATGCCCCTACATGACAGAGTTGGTGAAACTTCCCTTCTCAGAGATCTTGAGGCTCCTCTGAAATGAATTTTTCATTTTGGACAGAGCATTCAGGATAAATATGATCTGTTTGAGTTCCTGGTTCTCTCATTAGGACTGTTTCTTACGCTTCACTGGCACAAGAAAAGGGTTTTGATAATCCAGGTAAATCCTGACAAAAGCAAAGCACGGGATCTATGAAAATCTAACCACTCAGAGGAGAACAACAGAAAAAGGCCCGGCCGACCTGACCCTGCAGGATAGGTAAGGCTGGTCTGGCAACAGGGGTAGAGGGGAAGTGCCCATCTCCTGCTAGAAGAGCTAGAGAAGACCCCTTCCGGAGAGACCACCAGGAGAGGAGAGCAGTAGGTGCTGATGATGAAGAATATTTTAATCAGCTGAGAAGGTCAAAATGACAAAGTTCCACGATCAGAGTAAACATATGGGATAAAAAATAAAAAATAAAGAAAAAAGATTTTTTTGAAAGGACTTTTTTTTAAAGGAATTTAAACAAAAGTCCTTTTAAAGACACAGTTGGCTGTTTAAACCAATAGTACAACTCACTGAGAGAATCGCCACATTATTTATTGGGGTAGAAAGGACCTGGAATGTAGAAAGACCTATTCTGCAGAGGAAAAAATAGAATCACTAACAGGCCTCATGCCTTGCACAGCCAGTGGCTAGAATCCCTGCCTCATGAGACCCTGTGCTAGAAGGCCGCTAGAACCATCTCAACTATGTTAGTCTTTCTTGGAAGCCAACAAGTGTTTGCCCAGTTAAGAGCACGGTAACAATCAGTCACGTTATGTTATAATGATTGTCGATATCTTTAAAAGCCTTGTCAAGTTCCTTTTTGAGTAACCCTCACCCCACCCTTAGAGAAATTTATCTGTGGTTCACCTCTTTGAATTACCTCATTGTTGTTCCACATTTACCATCGCCGAAAAACAAACAAACAAACAAAAAGCTTTTTATTAACCAAGTGTTCAGAAGGGGGCGCCACTGTAAACAATGAGAGTTTTTGCTGCCGGGACAATTTTGTTGCAGAAACAGCTGAAAGCAATCGGGTCAGACAGAGCCAAGGGCTGGAGGGATTTTTAAAATGACAAAAACCGAACCTAATCTAACCAAAACAAAAATCAAAACCAATGGCCAAGATTTCAAGTTTGCTACTAAAGGTATGACATTCTCCTAAGACATGCGAGTGACTTGATCACTTTATTTATATATTTATATTTAAAGAAGAAGGAACTATTTGATGCAGCAAATCCACGTTGGTTAAAAATTACCAGATATGGGGGCTCCTGGGTTGCTCAGTGGTTTAGGCCTCTGCCTTCGGCTCAAGTCATGATTTCAGGATCCTGGGATGGAGCCCCACATTGGGATCTCTGCTCAGCGGGGAGCCTGCTTCCCCCCTCTCTCTCTGCCTCCCTCTCTACCTACTTGTGATCTGTCTGTCAAATGGGTAAATAAGATCTTTTAAAAAAGAATTACTAGATGTGAAATACATCGAGGGTATGAAAAGGAAAATGATTTCACCTGATCTGACTAGGAAGTGGTTGAAGCCTGAATTAAAGTGCTACAAAAAGAGTAGAGACCTGGGAAATATATGGGGTAAAAATCCCTAGAAAAACAGCAATAATAACTGGCCGCTCTTTATTGATCCAGATCCTGCGGTAGGCAAAGAAGAGCTGGTTTTAGCCAGAGGATGATCTCCGTTTGTCTTCATGATCTGGCATTTCCTGCAAGCCAGGCATGGGGCTCTGCACTAGAGCTGCAAATGCTGGTGGCCCTCATTGTCCCTTTTCTCTTCTCAGGGGGACAACGGGCATGTCCATGATGCAGTGTGACAGGCTTTACCACAGGGAGATAATAGACTGCCAAGGGTAGGTGGTAGCTGGGAAAAGCCACTTAGGAACAGATTTTCAAGGGAGGTGATAGACAAGGGCAAAGCGAAGAATGAGGATGAGTGTGTCAAGTTTCAAAGTGCCAGGAGGCAGAACAGTGCATTCGGGAAACTACAGCAAGTCCATGACAACCGACAGCTGATCTGGCAGCATCACCTGGGGATGGAGGCTGAGCCCCGGGGTTAACACTGGGGGTGAGAAGGTTTGTATACTATGGCGAGGAGGTGAGGTACTACACTGTGGGGGCACAGGGAGCTACCGGAGGATTTCAAATATCAGAATCGTAACCATAATAGAGTATTTCATTGCATCCTAGCTTTCATCAAGTGTAAGATGCACTATAGTTTATGTTCGACTAAGAAAGAGAAATGTTGTCAGTTAAAGTAGGATATGTCATCAAGTGCAAGGTGAGTGCCACCTTAAGAGATATTAAAATGGGGGGGGGAACCAATCTTAGAACAAGTAAATTGTGGTAGTAGAATAATTAAGAAAGATCCAACACTTGGATCAACTAAAGAAGTGATTATTGCTTACCATGTGCCCCAAACTATATTAAGTCCTAGAACAAGAGACGTGCTCATCTTGAAGCCTTGCAGCTGTTAGACCCAAGGTACAGAGGGCAGTAGCCAAAGACCAGCAGGCCCCAAGTGCCATGTGCAGACTCTAAGAGCAACTGCCTTTGAAAGAGAAAACGGTTGACAGTGGGCTTTCCGAGGTAAAGAATTACTAGCTGGGAAAGTAGTAAAATTGACACAGAATCGGAATTGGTGCCCCTACATGACAGAGTTGGTTAAACTTCCCTTCTCAGAGATCTTGAGGCTCCTCAGAAATGAATTTTTCATTTTGGACAGAACATTCAGGATAAATATGATCTGTTTGAGTTCCTGGTTCTCTCATTAGGACTGTTTCTTAGGCTTCACTGGCACAAGGAAAGGGTTTTGATAATCCAGGGTAAATCCTGACAAAAGCAAAGCACGGTTTCTATGAAAAACTAACCACTCAGAGGAGAGCAACATATAAAGGGCCAGGCCGACCTGACCCTGCAGGATAGGTAAGGTTAGTCTGGCAACAGTGGTAGAGGGGAAGTGCCCCTTTAGGTTTGCATGGACAAAGCCCTCAATCAACTTTTTGTGCCTTTGGGACAGTTACGAGAAGTTCTGGTAAGTCCCCAATTAATGAAAACAGTCTGCTCTGACGCCTGTTGTCCTCGTCGGTTTTTCTCTAAGAACTCTTTTCATCTGTTAGTTTGGTGGTACTGGTGGTTGTATTTTAACGGTTCATGATTATAATATTCACCTTCAGAAGTGTTGTAAATGATTTTGTTTTTGCATATGCTAAAAACCTAAAAAAACATGTTCGA
Organism: Mustela nivalis; assembly: GCF_964662115.1. Classification (NCBI taxonomy): domain Eukaryota; kingdom Metazoa; phylum Chordata; class Mammalia; order Carnivora; family Mustelidae; genus Mustela; species Mustela nivalis. Next base: position 19,334 of record NW_028135178.1, read on the forward strand.
ATTGAAGAAGACCTATTCTCAGAGTAGACAACCTTAAAATGTCAGGGGAGAGGAAGCATATTTCCAAATTCAACTTATTAATGCCACTTTGGTCATATGTAAGTGGTTTCTAACTTACGAATGACTTGTATTTTAACAGTTTCTAATCTTGTAATGAACCCCCCCCCACCGCATGTAAGCTACGTGTGGTTAGGTTCCTGTGCTGATCTACAAAAACTGTGTAATCCCTAATGGAACTGAAGGATAATATAAATAAAATGTAATACTTAATAAATGTTACATTTGCATGTTCTCTCAGAAAAATCTCTGTTGTGGGAATGGGACTCCCCACCTCTAAGCCATTGGGAATAGGAACTCCACCTGGGTGAACAGTGGAGGGGCAGTTGTGGCATCACTTCTAACAGAAAACTGTGCTGCCCTGTCTCCCCTCCGGCCCCCCTCCCCGTCTGTGTCTGGTGCCCTGACTTACGGCCTCTGTCCATTCTGATGCCCTGTCGTAAACTTGTCAAAAACAACACCATCCTTCCTTGTGTGTCTCCTCTAGCTTGAGTGGCCTCTTGCGTCCCTCCCCTAAGACAGTGCCTGCATCCTAGAGAGAATATATAGAGAACATAATTTAAGGGAAGACACAGTACATGGTTAGAACCAAGAAAAATGCAAAGTAATGGAAATATCAGTGCTGAGAAGCCTAGGGGAGGGGCAGGCAGGAAAGAGTTCATGAAACAGGTAAAAATCTTGAGTTGTGCCTTGAGGTAGCCAATACTTTCCATGGTTTATGTCTCATTTGAATTTTACAAAATCTTGTTAAAGATACTTTTCCTTGGAATGGAAGGGATTTTCATGGTCCGCTGTTGGATTCCACACCAGCCGCTGTGGGGCTCTCCCACTGCCTCCTTGGTGTGCCTCTTCCTCCCGGGGCCTCATAGTGGTGTTGTTTCCCAAGCCTAGCCTTCCTTTGGCCTCCCACTCTTCTCTCGAACCCCCTCCCTGGAGGCAGATTTGCTCTACTCACACAGGCTCCCGTCCCACCTCACCCCCTGCCATCACCATATACCCTCCCTTTTCCATGGCCTGTTTTTATGGCCACTTTGGTCCTGCTCAGCCACAGGCCTGACCTGCCTTTCTGGTCCCAACTCTGAAGCTGTTCTGTGAGATTCTCAGATCACTGAGGGATACGACTATATCTGTCTTCATTGCATCCCTGTAGGCTGCCACAATACTGACGTCCAGGAGGTGTTTCATAATGTTGATGGAGTGAATTAATTCACCTTCCTGTGGAATTTTTGTGATCTGCCTACTTCATTCTAGTTGTTTCTGTTAACCTTTGTTTTGGCCCTAATTCCTAATTATCTCTTTATTCATTAGCTTCTCTACCTCTGTGCTCTGCCTTTTTCTGGTCTTCTGTTCTTCATTCTTGATTCCTGGTATTTCCATACCCACATTTCATCATCATGCATCAGTGCTTTGACATTCTTTCGTTCTCCAAAATATGCAGAATCTAAAGACTTCATCTCAGTGAAGTTGGCCCTCCATTCCTATTTCTGCTTCTCTCCAGAAGGAAGCCTGCAGTGCACATGGCTGTGTGCCTGTCTGACCCAGCCCCTGAGTGTGTGTGCACTTACATCTGCTCCCCATCCCCTCCCCACCTCGGCAGCTGTGTACACATGGCTTTCAGAGTCCGATTCGAGCCCCGTCGCATTTCCAGACTCTCCTGTACTTTGCTTCATATTATCTGTTCTCCATTCTAAGCCCCCTCATCCCCATAACTTTCACTGTATATGTCATTCTTCTTCTAGCCATGCGACCCTGCCTTCGTGTCATTATGCCCCCAGGTCATGAGTCCCCTCAACAGTAACTGTGTCTGGTATATCATGTTTTTTTTTTTTTTTTGTCAATATCTGCATAGTACTGGTGCACAGGTATTAATTTCTGTGGAATTGAATGAGATGTAGGAAATTGATAATGTGACAAAACAATGTCTGTAATACATTTTCTTTATTATTCTTTTAAAGAGTCTCAGGTCATCAGTCAGTGAAGGAATTCGGGCAGTAGATGAACGAATGTGTAAACAAGAGGACATAAGGAAGAAAAAGGTACCCTCCAGTAGATTTCTTATGCTGCATGCCAGTTGAAGCCCTCTCCTCTTGTCTCCGCGAACTTGTCAGCACTATTCAGCTTTTTTTCTTTTTTTTTTTAATTTAGCTTTTTTTCAAAGCTCTCACGCATGTGCATTTTATGCATTATGTCACGTTATCTACCTGAAATAAGAAGACAGAATTTCAGAGGTACCCACACGATCTCAAGATCACCCACTTTTTCCAGAACAAGAAACAGTGATAACTGTTGTCAGTGCAGCGCTTGACAGTCAATGACTGTATAAATTGTCAGCGGCCCTGTAAAGAAAATAGGCCTATATTAGAGACTAGGGGAGAAGTGGGCTTTCCAAAGCAAACTCAGGATTCTGCCATAGGTTTGCTGTTATTTTCTGATCCTGTGTTCTTTATGTTCTGGTGTTCACTTTAATTTTTTCAATTCCCAGTAGTTAGCATGCGGTGTTGGCTTAGTTTCAGGTGTGTGAGACAGGCAATGGCTCTGTACATCTGAGGGCTCACCCCGGGAGTGTGCCCCTTAGTGCTATCTCCAGTTCCAAGTGTCCCCGATATCATTCATGAGCATAACGATGTAGGGGCACAGCGGGCATTGGGAGTCTGGGCTTCTGACTCTTGCCTGCTGCTCTGTACAATGTTTTCTATGTGTATTATTAGCATATTTGTTAAAATCTCAGTGGGGAGAAGCCTGTTTGAGGGACCTTCTGTTTAATTCGCCTCTGGATCTCCTCACAGCTTTTGTCCAAAGAATGCTTGTCGTGCGCTTCCAGACAAAACAGTAAGCTTTGTGAGAGCAGGGTGTATTTCTTGCTTTATTTTCTCGTGCCCCCCCACCCCCCGTCGGAATGAATATCGAGCTCCCAGGGGTGTTCATTATTATTATTATTTATTGAATGGATGACTTTGTATTTTTTTGTTCTTTAAGGATGAAAGTTTTCATAATGTCCCTCAACCTCTTTGATAATATTTGTAGTGTAAAAGGTCTTTAATGATTTGGTGCTTGGGCATATAGGTATATGCACATGTAAACTGAGAGGGCCAGTACAATCGGAAGCCAAAGTTAAAACATGAATAAAGGGCCATAAGAAAACAAATGGAGGGGCGCCTGGTGGCTCAGTTGGTTAAACGTCCGACTCTTGATTTTGGCTCAGGTCATGATCTCAGGATCATGAGATTGAGCCCCGCATTGAGCTCTGTGCTCAGCAGGATGTCTGCTCGAGATTCTCTCTCTCCCTCTGCCCCTCCCCTGCACGTGCACATGCAGTCTCTCTCTCTCTCAAATAAACAAATCTTTTTTAAGAAAATAGGAAAGAAATGCCCATAGAAAGATTCAGGATGGGGAAAAAAAGAAATAAGAGTATAGAATATGAGAAAGCAAAGTCTAGGGTTTTTTTTTTTCCTCTATAAACTTGCAATAGAATATGGAAGTATGCTTATTCTAGAACTAAGACTTGCATTCTTGAGAATTCTGTGTTTCATAGAAATATTCAAAATATAGCATGCCCTATATATTTGAAGTTAACTTTTGGTCTTATATTTTCCTGCATTTAGCATGGGAAATAAAGATGATTAAGAGTAAAGATGGTGACGTTTTTTGTTTGCTTAATTTTTATTTTTATAGATGTGTGTGTTGAGGCTTATACAAGTTATTTGATCAGTGGAAAAGATTGAAAAAATCTTAAATTCACAAAGTTCGAAAGAAACCTCTGCACTAGAAGCAAGCAGGTAAGCATTTTTTTTAACTAAGTAGCACATAAATTAATACTTCACATCCAATCTAATTAGGCGGGGACGGCTTAGTTAGAATTCATTTCTGAACAAGAAGAAAATCCAGGTTTGTGGCTAGAATGTAGCTCCAGGAGAGTGGAGAGCATGAAATGGTAAAATCTATAACACGTTCCTATAAACGCTTTGGTTATAGACCACAGTTCCAACACGTCATTATGCTTGCAGTGTAAAAGTATATTTGGAATAACCTTCCCTGAGGACTAGCAAAGTCCTGTTGATCTTTAAGGCATACCTACCATTCATCTTGGTTTTTCTCCATCTCATTTTTTTTCCTAGACATGCCCAGAGTATTACCATTGATGTATTTTGCACCAGCATTATATTATTATGAAACAGTATAGGACATATCCAGTTGAAATTTACAAACAGGAAAGGAAAAACTTATGAAATAGGAAAAAGATGATGGCTCTCTTTGTTACACTGTGATTGTCTTGTTCCCTTCCTGGTGTGAATTTTCAATCATCCAGGGTAGATGAGTGACTCAGAAAATGAGTAGTTAGGTCCTGTCAGCACTGTGAGACGCACAGTGGTGCAGTGGGAGTAGCCGGGGCTGGTCCTACACATACCAGCTGGGCTGCCTGCGTCAAGGTCGCCTGGTGCCCTGAGTGCTCTGTTGTGTGACGCTAACAGTCCCTCCCCTTGCAGGCGGAGTTAGGTTTCTAAATTTTAGGAATTAAGGTTTTAGATTTGGAAGGAACTTGAGAGACCATATGCTCCGCATGTCTCATGATGGAGATTAAGAACGGACACATCCCAAAGGAAGCGATTCTCTGGTCCTAGGTCTCTGTCCCCTTTCACATCAAGGCATTCAACTAAGTGGTCAGCCTCCACTGTGCTTGTGTCTCTAGCCCGTTGCACTCGTGCTTCTGCCCCGTTCGTCCACACTTAGCAGACAGTCTGCACGCGGCCCTTCTGCAGCCCGTGTGTCTCCAGCGGCTCTGCTTCACTGCGGCCCTTGGCAGCGCCTGCAGCCCCTCCAGCCATGTCCACGTTCGGCCCCTGGGGAGCTGGCCCTCCAGTGTTCTTCCCGTCTTTGCTGTTGCTGCTGTGCTCATTGGATAGAAACACCTCAGTGAGCTCTGTGTCTACAATCCTGTCCCTTTGCAACACTGTCCTTGATAAACAGACATTGTGCACTTTCTTGCTCAGAATTACCTTGGAGGACTTTTTTCTCCAGAAGAGCAGCTCTGAGCTCTAGAGTCAGGAAAGCCAGAGCAGCGTCAGTGCACAGTAAATCCATCATGCTCTGCCAGGCCCAGAAATGCCGAGAAAAGGATAAATAGGAAATGCACATGGGATCAGTCAGTAGAGGTTGGGATTAGGCTTCTGCATTGGTCATGCCAAGCGCTTGCCTTCCCTCCACACCAGTTCTGATGCTCTGGGATGGGGCACACCATGGCAGGTCTCCAGCGATTTTGGGTTTTCTTACAGTGTGTTTCCTTACTACCTGACTGCCCATCCTCAGATGTGGGATGCCTCATAGAGCTCAGCAGGGGCTTTGGGGCCTTTGTTGTGTGTTTTTTTTTTCTTTCACTGTTCGACTTCCTTTTGAATGGGGTTGATGCTTTCTAATGTGGGGGGCAAGAGGGAAGTGTATCCAGTCCACTTGATGGCAGATGCACTGTGAGTGATTTCTCACCAGCTCCCGGAGCACCGAGCTTGCTCTTTCTGCCGTTGGGTAAATTTAAACTTGGAGTCCGCTGCTCTGAGCGATTTCCCAGGTTGCTGCTAGGCGGTCAGTTTTAGCTGATTGAGGAGACAGCAGTAGTTGGTACTGGGGAGGTACTTGGGAGGGAGAATGAGGCAGGCAGAGAAGAAGAGGGGGCTTCGGGTATGAACGGTAGGACAGGGCAAGAGAGAGGAGGGGGTTAGAGAATGGGAGAAGAAGGGAGAAGAAGGGCACAAATGGGAGAGCCCGAGGAACGTGGAGGAATCATGCAGTTGTACCCACACTGACCTAAAATAGCTCCATCCCCTTGCCTGGGCCCTGTGGCCCGGGCCAGGCTGCGTCGGTGGCTTCTACGACCTCCCCGCTCCTCACCCCTTGCACTGGGGCCTGCTGCACAGACAGTTTGTTATGAAAATTGATGGCGTTCAGGTTCAGGTGCCTGAGCGCTGTAAGGCATAGGGGGCGGTGGGGGTGGCAGGTTTTTAACTTTGGGAATTACATTTCTCTAATTGTCTCTACTAGCCCTCTCTGGACTAGACAGATTTTGGAGAGAATTGCCACAGAATTTAACCAGTTACACTTTCATGCTGTTCAGAGCAAAGGCATGCCTCTTCTGGACAAAGTAAGACCAGCAAGTGTTGGTTTCGATTTTCAATTTGCTGTTTGCGAATTTCCTGGATGATTTTGGTTTGACCTAGCATTGCCCCTGATAATTGCTACTCTACAGGATTTTGAAGCTAGCTTTGAATTCTTTTTTTTTCAGTGTCTCCTGCTTGGGACCCTGCTGCCATTATGTCACACTAGATAGATTTTGTGTAAAGACACAAGCGTAGTCTCCAAACTATGCAAGTAAAATTAATTCTGAATTTCATGTAACTTGACACATCATATGATGTAGTCAGAGTTCATTTATCCAAAGCCCTTGACTGGGTTTAAATGCACGTTTGTCAGATTTACTCCGTAGCTTAAGAGGCAAATAACTTTTTGTCATTCCGTAATTGTCTGAACTTCACTTTGATGAAGCCGACTTACTTTCAAAGAAATCATAGGGAGGGGACACCTCAGTGGCTCAGTCAGTTAAGCCACTGCCTCTGGCTTGGGTCATGATCCCAGGGTCCTGGGATTGAGTCCCACCTTGGGCTCCTTGCTTGGCAGGAAGCCTGCTTCTCTTTCTGCCTGTGTCTCCTTGTGTGCTTGTGCTCTCTCTCAACAAATAAATAAATAAAAACCTTTAAAAAAAAAAGAAAGAAAGCAATCATGGGGAGAAGAGATTCATTGTTATTCTCTAGGAAATGTTGGGATTTTAATCTTACATATATTCTGGTAGAATTAGAGGCTCGCTTTATATATATAACACATATGTATATAAATTATACACATATATTTGAGCTTTTAGAAACTGTGGTACCTGAACCTTCTTTCCTGGTCTCTCTGTTCTTGCAGCGTATAGCCCACATTACGGCCATGCTGCAGCAGTCCCTGGGAGGCCTGCTGCTAGAAGGGCTTCAGACTTCCAATGTGGACATCATACGGCACTGCCTCCAGACTTACGCTACAATTGACAAGACACGGGATGCAGAGGCGTTAGTCGGTCAAGTACTGGTGAAACCATACATGGATGAGGTTTGTGCCCCCATGCACCTCATTCCACAAACACAGAGCATCTAATCTGGCTTTGTTTCTTGACTGGGTGCGAGAGAGCTCAGGGCTCTTCCTTGAAGATGCTCTTAGTTCCTGATCTTCTGGTTGTAAGAAAAGGTTGGTCCCGCTTGGTGCCCATCAGCATGGCAGGAATCAGGCATGCGCTCTGGTCTCTTCCAGTGATGCCATAACTCAGGGATCATCTTAATTTAGTAGGGGTGAGGGACTTGCCTAGGAAGAAGGTACGGATCAGAACATTTTCAGGTCAATTTCCATTTCCATAAGTTATATGTTAATGAAGTTGCCGAAAAGCGTGAACCCACCAAGGCACCCGTGTTCACTGGAGGAGCTGGAAGACAGCTCTGTGCGCAGGGAAAGTCTGTGAGGGGAAGCGTCTTCGCAGAATTGATGTGGCCTAATCTTGAAGACCATGGGGGAGTTTGCCAGGCTAGGAAGGTGGGAGGGAGGGAATATTCAAAGATAAAGGGCTTTGAAGGGCGAGTTAGCCGGGTAGTACCTTAAGTCCAGAACTTGGTTACCCAGTGTTCTTGACCTATAAGGATACAGTAAAATACAGGGAGTCAGTGTATCCTGCCTCTGAGCGGCCGGAGTATGGGCTGCACCATGTGAGGCCGCCAGCAATCAGCAGCTTCCAACTTAGAGAGCGTCGGTTTCATCTAGTTCAAGCGGACAGAAGTCATGAAGCCAGTCTCAGCGTTTGAGGGCTTTCTTCCAGTCACCTGCCAGTGCGAGTGTTCTTTCTGTCTGGTAAGTATAAAGCTACCCACCATGACTTCAGGATGAAAGGCTTCCAGTTTTAAAACGAGACAGTATCCCAGTGATAGAAATGAAATTGAAGGATTAATTTCAGTAATCTTCTCAGCTTCATTAAGACTACTAAAAGTAAATGATCTGTCAGTTCTTTGTATGTATCCTATTATAGTTCATAGCTCTCTCTGTGGGGGTGAAAAAGATCACATTATTCTTTGTCACTAAATGAAAATATTTTAGTTATTTAATTTATGCCCTTTTCATTGAACTGAATCTAATATGCTAAATTGGGGAAGTACTTTACGTTTCCATGTCATTAAATGAACTGTGGCCACGTTTGTATTTTAAGTTTGTATGCTTGTCATTCACCTCCTGCAACTCAGCCTCACCAAAAAAAATTAAATACTAAAGCAAAATAAGATGTGTTTTCTTCCATCACTTTCCATCTCAGCCCTTTCCCTGTTCTGGAGACGGTAGAGGATAAGGCCAGGGTGAAGATGATACAGAGCTGTTGTCTGCAGATACAGTATTTTGCTTTTAAGCTCAGAAGGGAAGCAGATGAGTGTGTGTGATGTTTTAGCTTCAGGCCAGTCTCTGTCCCTCAGCCTCTGTGTCCCCCAGGGTTGGAGCAGTATTCCCAAATCCCAGGACCTAGATTTTCATGCCAATGTTACTTACCTCCTGTTTAGAAAGCATACTGAGTGGGGAGGAGGAAGGACGAAGTGCATTTTTAAGGTTTACACGATTCTTTTCTCTGTAGTGTATAGTTCATACTTCTCTTTTAGGTGCTTTAAAAACAAACAAAAACACAAACAAACAAACAAATAAATAAATAAAAATAAAACGCTCTTCCTTCTGCTAGGTGATTGTAGAGCAGATCGTTGAGTCTCATCCAGACGGCCTGAAGATCATGTATGCTAATAAGCTCCTGGAGTTCGTTCCTCACCACTGCCACCTTCTTCGAGAGGTCACAAGAGAAGCCATCTCAAGGTGACGTAAAATGCTGTGTATGCACCTGAGCTCAGTTTAGTGACCACCTGTCACCTCCTCATGTGCCGCTGATCCCTGGCTGTCCTGTCTGACCCGGGAACGTGGGAACGTGTGCTCTTCCCTATTTGTTACCAGTGCTGTGAGGCAGGTGTCACTTGCCTGGGTTTACAGGGAAGGGAATGAAGAGTGGGGACGTATCTCAATGGTGACATTTGTGTGACTCCAGAGCCTCTGCTTTTCTCTTGTCTATACTGTCTCCTTAACCAGGCTCAAAATCAAAATTGGTTTCCTTCCATTATTGTGATGTCATCATCGGTCTAGAAATACCAATTCATTTTAATTCAACATGTTTTATACTGATGGCAATTAAAGTCATGAACGGTTTTCCCTCCCTCTCTTATTTCATTTCCATGGCTTTCCACTTCTGTTTCATGAATATCCCATTACCTTCCACAATCTCCATCATCCCAGTCCAGACCTTTGTTGCCTTTTGTTCGAGGGTAGCGGGCTCTCCCCACCTGGTCTCCCAGCTCCACCTGTCCCTCTTCATTGCAGCCTTCAGCTGTCCCACCTGCCCAGAGCTCTTCAGCCTTCCTGAGTCGCTCGTGGCTTCTCATCGCCCACAGAAGAGCATCCAGTCTTCCTGGTGTAACCTGTGACCGTTGGTGCTAGAGTCCTAGTGGTTCTCCGCTGTAGAACTTTCTACTGTGGAACTTTCCCCCATACCACTATGGTTCCTGGCCAGACAGGAGCACTTGACCTTCCCTAACACACCTGGTACAGAAGATCCCTGACTTCACCTTGGTTCAGTTTATGGTTTTTTGACTTTTTATAATAGTGCAGAAGTGATATGCATTTAGTTTGGATCTTTTCCCAGGCTGGCGATCTACAGTAGGGTCCTCTTTTGTAATGCTGGGCAGAGGCAGCGAGCACAGCCCCCAGGCAAACCACGTGATCACGAGGGTCAGCAACCAACACACTTGAACCGTCCTGTTCTGGCTTTCAGTGCAGTGTTCAGTAAGTTACATGAGATGCCAGACACTTTATTGTGAAATAGGCTTTGTGTTAGAGGATTTTGCCCAACTGTGCAATACTGTAAGTGTTCTCAAGACATTTAAGTTTGGCGGGGCTAAGCTCTGATGTTCAGTCGCTTAGGTGTTTTCCATGCATTTTCAACTAAAGAGATTTCCAGCTGAACAATGGGTTTATTAGAAGCCGAGGCCGTCATAAGCTGAGGAACATCTGTCTATACTGTGCGCCTCTGTGTTTTCCTTCATTGCTTCCTGTCTCTTATTCCTTTGTCTTTCTGTTGATCTGTCACTCCACATGAAGCTCCAGTCAAATACAACTTCTTTTTTTTTTAGGTTATTTATTTATTTACTTATTAGAGAAAGCATAAGCAGAGGGGGAGGAAAAGAGTGAAGCAGGCTCCCAACTGAGCAGGGAGCCCGATGTGGAACTCAATCCCAGGACCCTGAGATCACACCTGAGCCACCCAAGCGCCCCCAGGCTATGGTTATTTTAAGAAAAAGTCCTATTTGTGAATTCTTCATCTAGTGAAGATAAATTAAAATCAGAAAGTCAACTCTGCCACCTTTAAAAACCCAGGAACAGAAAAAAATTCCACGAGCAGATATAACCCTATCCACAATAAATCACTTTCAATCCAGTCCTGAAAACTAATACAGAGTAGGAAGAAAGCATTACAGAAAAATTTTGTTTTCATTAATCAAGCTGGAAAATAATGGGCCTTACATGAATGCCCTTTAGGAAGGCAGTTCTTATAGTTTTATATTGATAGAAACTCACATTACATTTGAAATGCATGTTAAAACCATGACTGTAGATTAACTACCACTTTCAGTCGTCAGAAGATGAAAAATGGTCAAGAGTCACCAAACTGAATCCTGGTTCCTCCTGGAAAATGTGTTCCTAAATATTTTCCCCCTGAACTACTGTGCTCTTTCTGTATCTTACACAGCAGACACTGCGATGCACAAACACATCCAGAAGGCCTTTGAGGGCTGACAGCCTGCTGGAACAATGAGGAATTCACCTGGGTTTCTGCCTTTCTGCCGGGCCCAGAAAGTTCTGGGTAACCCAGGTGACGTGTCATGAGAATACATGTGTAGCTCACACCATATGTATTATCTCCTCAGGGTAGACACCAAAATCCATGTTCCTATATGAATATCCGAGATGCGTACAGAAATCAAGAGTGATTCTGTCATCTTGAAAGAAAAACACACTGTTGCGCTGCCACATGCCTCGTTTCTCCTTGAGTGACTGCAGGAAGTAGCGATTGCAGTCAGAAATCTCAGAAAGAAAAATTAGAGTAAGGGCAACACCTGAAGTTTATTCCTGAAAATACTTGGAGAACGACTGTGACCAATAAACCAGGGCTTAGTTCATGAGACTGTCAATGAGCTTATAACATCCCATGTCCTGGTCAAACCCTCATGTCTGGGAGATGGAGGGACGTCTTCATCTTCCAGAGCTACTATTAGGGAAAACGGTGGAGACAATACTGACTGAGTCCCTACTTCAGCAGGAGAGCCAAAAACACCTTGCCCCTCCATAATCCCAAATGAAAATAAACATCTCAGGGCGCCTGGGTGGTTTAAGCTTCTGCCTTTGGCTGGGATCAAGCCCCACGTCGGGTTCTTTGCTCAGCGGGGAGCCCACTTCCCTCCTTCTCTCTCTGCCTGCCTCTCTGCCTACTTGTAATCTCTGCCTGTCAAATAAATAAAATAAATAAAATCTTTAAAAAAGAAGAGAAAAGAAACATCTCATTTTACTAGTGTGCAGCAGTGACTATGCAGGAGAAATTATTATTATTTTATTATTAGATGATATATTATTATTATTATTATTATTATTGTACTATATTGTTAACCTTTTGAATTCGGACACCTAAAATTTTTAATAAAATATGAAGGCCTTTTTTTTTTAAGATTTTATTTATTTGAAAGACAGAGATCACAAGTAGGCAGAGAGGCAGGCAGAGAGGGGGAAGCAGGCTCCCCACTGAACAGAGAATCCGATGCAGGACTTGATCCCAGGACCCTGGGAACATGACCTGGGCTGAAGGCAAGAGGCTTTAGCCCACTGAGCCACCCAGGCGCCCCATGAAGGCTTTTTTTTTTTTTTTTTAAGATTTTACCTATTTATTTGACAGAGAGATCACAAGTAGGCAGAGAGGCAGGCAGAGAGAGAGAGAGGAGGAAGCAGGCTCCCCGCTGAGCAGAGAGCCCGACATGGGACTTGATCCCAGGACCCTGAGATCATGACCTGAGCCGAAGGCAGCGGCTTAACCCACTGAGCCACCCAGGCGCCCCATGAAGGCTTTTTTTAAAGAACAAAAACTTCAGACTATATCTTTATCCTATCAGTTCCCACTACAACTGGCTTCTGTCTTGGCCAACATTTAGCCATTCAGATAAAGTCCGTATTTAGTGCTTCGTGTGTATGCATGTGTAAAATAAGCGGACAGTCATAAATCTTTAAGATTGTGTATAATAACCGTGAAATAAGGATTCTTGATACACAAGGTCTCGTCTGGGGAAAACAGCTGGAGAACAGTATGCAGTTTTCAAATGACGAAGGGGAAATACGCATTTGGTTATGAGAAAGGGAAGGAGAACAAGACCAAATATTAATAAAAGGGAAAAAAGCTTTTTCTGCCATCTTTCCGTGCCGCAGTAACAGTGTGAACAAATGTCCCACAGATGCCCTCAAGAACATTAACACTGCTGAAAGGGGGGGCGAAGGTCAGGTTCTTAGGAGGCCCTGCACCAAAGTCATCGTCCCGTTTCCTCACTGTGATGACGAAGCATGAGTACATTGGCAAATTTGAAATTATTGATGACCACAGAGCTGGGAAAACTGCTGTGAACCTCACGGGCAAGTTAAACAAGTGTGGCATGACCAGCCCTAGACTTGTATAACTGAAAGATCTAGAAAAGTGGCAGAATATTTCCATCCCCTCAGTTTGGTTTCACTGCATGGAAAATTCTTCTGGCATCATGCACCATGAAGAAGGAAGAATCCAGGCAGGAGGGAAAATCCTGGGATTCCTTTTTCCTAGAAATATAATATACATGGCACGTGAAATGCCTCAATGGGGAAAAAAAAAAAGGAAAATAAATTACAGTCAACTAATGTTTGACAAGACTCCCAAACAATTCAATGGGGGTAAGAACAGTATTTTACTCCCAAGCAGCCACATGCAAATAATGAAACAGGAGTCCTGCCTAACACCATACAGAGAAAATAACCCCAAATGCATCAAAGACATAAGTGTAAGCATTAAAATGATAAAGTTCGAGATGCCTGGGTAGCTCAGTTGGTTGGATGGCTGCCTTCTGCTCAGGTCATGATCCCGGAGATCCCGGATTGAGTCCTGCATCAGGCTCCAAGCTCCACAGAGCTTGCTTCTCCCTCTGACCTTCTCCTCGCTCATGCTCTCTCTCATTGTCTCTTTCTCAAATAAATAAAATCTTTTAAAAAATAAAAATAAAGTAAAATGATAAAGTTTTCAGAAGAAAACACAAAGGTAAATGTTAGTGGTCTTGAATCTAACAACGGCTCCTCAGCCAAACACCAAAGTACAAGCAACTTAAAAAAAATAATAAACAAATAAATGGGACTCAACCAAAATATCCCAGTTTTGTGCTTCCAAGGACCCCATTGACAAAGTCAAAAGACAAGCCACTAAATGGGAGAAAATATTTGCAGGTCATATATAAGGAACATGCATTCAGACTGTGTGAAGAATTCTTTTTTTTTTTTTTAGATTTTTTTTTATATTTATTTGAAAGAGAGAAATCACAAGTAGATGGAGAGGCAGGCAGAGAGAGAGAGAGGGAAGCAGGCTCCCTGCTGAGCAGAGAGCCCGGTGCGGGCCTCGATCCCAGGACCCTGAGATCATGACCCGAGCCGAAGGCAGCGGCTTAACCCACTGAGCCACCCAGGCACACAAGAATTCTTACAACTCAAATAAAAAGACAACCAAGTTAAGAAATGAGCAAAGAGGGGCGCCTGGGTGGCTCAGCGGGTTAAGCTGCTGCCTTCTGCTCAGGTCTTGAACTCAGAGTCCTGGGATCGAGCCCCGTGCTTTCTGCTCAGCAGGGAGCCTGCTTCTTCCTCTCTCTCTGCCTGCCTCTCTGCCTGCTTGTGATCTCTCTCAATAAATCTTTCTCAAATAAATAAATAAAATCTCTTAAAAAATGAGCAAAGAACTTGAATATACATTTCTCTAATATTCAAATGTATACATTAATATATAAATGTATATATAAATATATTTTACATGATCATATATTTATATAAACATATTTATGTAAATATATTTACATTCTTAAATATGTATTTAAATATAAATAAAATATGAAATATATAATATATATTTAAAGATACATATAAGGTATATATAAAATATATGGGACAATAAGCACGTGTAAATATGCTCAACATCACTAATCATTCGGGAAATGCAAATCAAAACCATGGTGAGATACCACCTCCCACCCACGTGGATGGCTACTATCAAAAACCCCAAAAGCAGGTGTTGGAAGGATGTGAAGAGCTGGAACCTGTAAATTGCTGGTGGGCTTGGAAAATGGCACAGCCACATTAGAAATGGTTTAGTAGCTCCTCAAAATGCAGAACACAGAGTTGCCATATGACACACCAATATCACTCCTGTGTATAGAGCCAAGAAAAAAACTATGCCCACACAAAAACTTGTGCATGAAGTTTTAGGGTTTATTCGTAATAGCGAAAAGGTGAGAACAACCCTGATGTTCATCAACTGATGAAGAGATAAATAAAATATGATCCATCCAGCCTGTGGAATATTATTCAGCCTTGAAAAGGAATAGAATTTTGATATGTGCCACGACACAGAGGAGCCTTGAAAACATTCTGCTGATTGAGAGAAGTCAGTCACAGAAGACCACGTATTGCATAATTTGACTTATATGGAATTTCCAGAATAGCTAAATCTACAGAGACCGAAAGTAGATTAGCGGTTACCTAAGACTGGTGGTGATGGCTAAAGTTTTCTTTTGAGGATGATGAAAATGTGTAGGTAGTTCAGTATAGTATAGTTAAATATAGTGAAAGCCATTAAATTGTCCACATTAGATGGTGAGTGGTATGGCCTGTGAATTATATCTCAATTAAGCTGTCATCGAAAAATGCAAAGAACTTCTCTATTTATCAAGTACAAAAAGAATGAACTTGATTAAAAACATCAAAAATGGGGAATATAAAAACAAAATAAGATGGGAGGAATAAAATTATGACTGTTTATCATTAATTTAAATGTGTACAGACTGACTTTTTCTATTAAAGCGCCTATCAGGAGGTAACAGATCCACGCTGTTCAAGAAACATACTTAAAATGCAAAAGGGATTGAGAATGTATCAGGTGAGGAGATACCGTGCAAAAGAGAAAGCCGGAATGGCAAAATTCATCGCAGACAAGTTGGGTCTAAAGTTATAGGTACTGGGACGCCTGGGTGGCTAAGTGGGTTAAGCCGCTGCCTTCGGCTCAGGTCATGATCTCAGCGTCCTGGGATAGAGCCCCGAATCGGGCTCTCTGCTCAGCAGGGAGCCTGCTTCCTCCTCTCTCTCTGCCTGCCTCTCTGCCTGCCTGTAATCTCTGTCTGTCAAATAAATAAATAAAATCTTTAACAAAAAATAAAGTTATAGGTACTAAGATGAAGAGGGACATTTTTAAAGGCAGAGTTTGGAAAGAAGATGTAAAAGGTATAAGCAGGTATACATCTAACAACATAATACCTGAAGACTCTAAAAATGCAATAACAAGGTAAAATTTTAGCTTTTCAAATGGGAGTATCTACTAGAAGGAGGGAAAACAATGACACACAGAAAATAGACATCCTGGGGCGCCTGGGTGGCTCAGTGGGTTAAAGCCTCTGCCTTCGGCTCAGGTCATGATCCCAGGGTCCTAGGATCGAGCCCCACATAGGTCTCTCTGCTCCGCGGGGAGCCTGCTTCCTCCTCTCTCTCACTCTCTGCCTGCCTCTCTGCCTACTTGTGATCTCTGTCTGTCAAATAAATAAATAAAATCTTAAAAAAAAAAAAAAGAAAATAGACATCCTTATTTCCCTCGGAAAACATTTCTTTCTTACACCTAAGGAAAGCCATATTTGTAAAGATTAATTGCATACTAGGCAACAAAGGAAACCTTTACAAGCCTTCCAAATTAAAGATTTAAAGAACAGTTCTTTGATCACAATCCGGTAGAATCAGAATTAGATAACCTGGTAACAAAAAATTGAAACTACATACAAGTTAAGAAATACAGTCTTCAGTCAAAGAAGAAATCATAAGACAACTGAAGAAAATCTTGAAAGCAATGGAAAGGAGACTATTTCATACCAAAACTTACAGAAGACACCAGAAGTTATACTCTAAGGAGACTTTAGTGTCAAATGTCTTCAATTTCAAACATTTTTTTAAATAAAAGAAAGTACTCATTTAAACCCATCAGAAAAGGGCAGCTCAATCCAAAGAAAGGAAGTAATTATAATAAAGATAAATTTTTAAACTAATAAAAAATATCAGGGGCAAATAAACTCAAAGTTGTTTCTATGAAAGACTAATGAAATAATAATAATAAAAAAAAACTTCACATGCCCTATTAAGGATAAGAGAGGGGGAAGATGGGGTGTGGGAGGAGGTGGGGAGAGGGAAGGGGAATGGGGAAAGGGGGGTTTCAGGGAGGAGGGGTCAGAGAGAGGGAGAGAGTTGCAAAACAGATAAGGATTGGGAACAGAGATATAAAAGCAAATGCATAATATAAAAGAATCACTAAACTGCAAGGCACTTTATACGAATCAATTTGATAACCTAGAAGAAACGATGATTTCCTAGGAAAACAAAATCATCCAAATGATACAAGAATGGAAAATTAAGAAGATGAGTTCCAAGATCAGACAGGTTTGCAGCTGGATAACTGTCATTCTACTGTTAAATGGCAACAGGCAATTAAACAATAATAAGTCAATTCACTTGATGAAGCTGAGCACAATTTTAATACCCAAACCTGAGAGGGAGGAACGGGGAAGCTATTAACAAATCTGGCTTAGGACAGATTAGTTAACAGAAACTGAACTAATGTTAGCAAATAACAGAAGTCAGGCATCTATCAAAGGACTATATCCTGAGACCAACTTGGATTCATTCCAGGAAAATAAAGGGAGCTCAAGACCAGAAAATCAATAAGATTTACCTCATCACTAAATTAACTGTGAAAAAACTCTTAAGACCATAGCAATAAATGCATTTGATAAAAAAATAAAGGCACCTGATAAAAGGTGAGCAACCATTCTTTATAAAAATGAAGATAAAAACAGAAGGACGTTATGCAGGAGGGATTATTAACTGGGAAGCACTAGATCAAGAGGTAGATAAAATGAGCCCATATTTGTTAAACAGTGACAGAGCCCCATGCGTGCGTGGATAGAGGCGAATGAGCTCATGGATGAGCACCAGGCTGTCAACAGGTATTATAGGGACAAAGGCAGCGGTGAGGAGAGGAGAGTCTTAACAACAGGGAAGAAGGTAAAAGGAGGATTGCAGTTAAAAATTGTGCATGATACAAACACATGCAAATAAGACCGGATATTTTCCAGTATATAGTTTTTTAAAACCCTGCACACATTACTGGAACTACCAACTCTTGCTTTCAGCTCCGCAGCCCTCGCGTGCTTTCCCAGTACCAGGATGCAGGGGTAGATCCTCCGTTGGTGACATCCTATGTCATTGTACTCCTAAAGGGACAGGTGAAACAGCGCAGGGGCTTGAGGTCGGAACTTAGGCATCGCTGCGCCCACCCCAGCTCCCTGCTCGCCCAGCCCCCACTCTGAAGCGGCGGGCACTTGGAGCTGTTAAGAAGCAGGGATCTGAGCAGTTCTCTGGTTTCCCCTGGAGCCATCTGCATCCATCATATTTCCCACAGCTCTCCCCGAGTGTTGGTGCTGGCTCCCCCCGAGTATTCCTTTAACTCCAGGCATACCCTTCTTATGACAGCACCTAGTACTCCCCGTCACAGTGCTCTGTCTGTCACATGCATCCATTGATCAACTTTGTGCTGGTTGAGGGCTGGAGCCCCCTCCTGTTAACTTCTCAAGTCCGTTTCTAATGCAGCAGCCCCTGGCACTTAAGCACCCTGTCAGTACCTGCCAAATGAATGAAATGTACTCAAAACATAGTATGAAGTCTGCGTTCTGAAACTCCTTTTTGGAGCTGTTTGCTATCATTTTCCCAGGCAATTAAAAAAATTTCTAGCCTTGCAGCCAAGAACCTGAAGGGGTAAAGGAATGCCGGGATGCCCCATGGGACATGTCACTCTGGATGGTCCTTCAGCAGCAGAGACTTAGATAGCGCTCTTCCAAACCCAGCAGGATGGTGGAATGGGTACGTGGCTGAGTGCCTCCTGGGTCTGACCCTGTGTGACGCCACCCAGTGCCTGCAGCTGCCCTCTAGAAGGTGTTGCTTTTGCGGCAGAGCCAGAGGGCACCAAGCATGTGTCTGTCTCCAATGTCCTGGGCACCACATCACAATGCCTTCCTGAGAAGCAGAATCAAGGACAGTTTCTGATCTTCATTCCTTCCCACCAAAGGTATCTCATACACCATCTTTGGAAGTTGGAGCCAGGGGGTGCCTGGGTGGCTCAGTCGGTTAAGTGTCTGCCTTCAGCTCAGGTCATGATCCCAGGGTCCTGGGATCGAGTCCCACACATTTGCCTCCCTGCTCAGTGGGGAGCCTGCTTCCCCTTCTCCCTCTGCCATTCCCCCCACTTGTGCTTTCTGGCTCTCTGTGTGTCAAATAAGTGAATAAAATTTTTTTAAAAAGTTTGGGCCATACTCTTTAGCCATTCTACTTTCCCTGGGGTAATTTGCCACCTCCCTGAATTTACCTGAATCTTTCCCAAAATCTACTTATCTTCCAGCCTTCTTGACTATAATGAGTCTATAAATTTTCAATAGACAGTGTGAACTTACACTTGCTAATATTTGCATAACATGCACCTCTTTCGATCTCAAAGAAAAGCTTTGCACCGCAATGGTCTCTAATCTCCAATTAGGTTCTGTTCCGGGATCCCACTGGAATTCTACGCGCCTGTCCCCTAAGATCCCATAAATTGTCGTCCAGTTTCCCAGCCAGCCAAGGAAAGCACATGGGAAATCTTGCTGAAGTATGAGTAAGAGCCAACGAAAGGGAACATATTTATCTGCCTCGAATGCTGGGACCTGAGGAAAGCAAGTTTCATTACAGACAAATCAGGAAGGAGGTGCAGATTGCTTTTTATGTCACTCTGGAGTGGAGGTCTGCCATTGATCATTAAGGCCATTTCCTGCAATGCACTCACCAAAGTGATACTCACTTCGGAGTGGACAAAACTTAGGAAATGGCCAAGGGGAGCTCTGCTTACACTTTACACTCTCAGCATTTATTTGTATTATTTTCTTTATAGGGCAGTATAGAGACTTGAGACCACATTGAAAAAGCAAAGCTTGTCATCCTGTGGCCTTAGGTCAAGAATAGAAATAGTGCTGCTCATGTCAGTTTCAACCTCCAGTGGCCAAGGGTTTGATCTGATGCTCTTTCAAGTTTTCACCATAGCCTTTCTCAAGCTCAATGGCCAATAATCCCACAGGAGGAGATTTTAGGGCCCTCTCAAACTTCTGTTTTGCTATCTCTCCCCAGCCTGCTTCCTCTGCAAAAGTCACCACTTTGCCTGTGCATCTACCACCTCTTAGAGCCTTTGGAATCAGCCACGAATTGCAGTGCTGATTCCTTCCATGACCACATATTGTTTACAGGAAAACTCTTCTTCGTTATGCCTTGCCAGTCAGAGTGACGGTTTCATCCGCAACCTGGACCAGGTTCGGGAATGTTCTACACATAAATGTGAGCAAATGTCTTCTGTATTGAGAGACATGTACAATCTGTAAATGGAATCTATTGAAAAACCAGTACATAGGGTACACTTATGTCCTGACCCAGCTGGAAGGAGGCAATTCATTTCTATCTTTCAGAAAATTGGTGTAACACATTGATTTTCATAACAAAGAAAGCAGTTTTGTGTCCTCTACCAAAAGACTGTCATAGTAAGCAATAAATTGCCTCTTTGGGGTGAACAAATTAATAAGATATTTTCTAAATTTCAAAATAACAAAGACAGAACGATGTCTGTAATGCTAAGTGCATCCCCTTAGTTGCAGGGCACTGTGTCATGGACCACCTGAGCAATGACACATGGCGGCCGGTAGTCTGATTTGTACATCAATTCACCTGGCAACCTGTTAAAAGAAAGTCTTGCACATGACAAGCTTTCAATAAGACACTGACAAGATGGCCAGGAAGCCCCCTTAGCTGGCTTTTTCAGGTGTCCAGACATCTAGTCAACCTACCTCACCAACTCATCACCATGCTTACTGGAGTAAACCCAATCTCTTCCTTCCCCCCTGGAGATGGGAGAAGAGCCACTCACACGTTTGTATGGAATTCTCATTCCCCCTCGCTCTGTCCCCACATGGCGCTGTCCGTGTAATAAATAAACAAATCTTTATGTCACCCGGAAGTTCCTGGGTCACAACTCGGACAATTTTGGGTCACTACAGCCTTTTGTTTTTCTCTCCACCTTAAGCCTTCTGGGTGACCAACAACTATCTAAAACTCATGTTGCTGCCATATGCTGTTGTTCTGCTTCATCTTCCCAGTAAAGTTCAGTATTTTTCCCTAAAGTTTGGTTTATCAGTATCTCCAGCGTCTATCTCCAGCTAGGGTCATGATCCCAGGTCCTGGGATCAAGTCACACTCTGGACTTCCTGCTCTGCGAGAAGCCTGCTTCTGTCTCTGCCTCCCATCTCTTATGAATAAATAAAGAAAATCTTTAAAAAAAATTTAAAAAACCATTTCTATCTTCCCACTTTTAAAGATTAATTCTAGGGGCGCCTGGGTTGCTCAGTGCGTTAAGCCGCTGCCTTCGGCTCAGGTCATGATCTCAGGGTCCTGGGATCGAGTCCCGCATCGGGCTCTCTGCTCAGCAGGGGGCCTGCTTCCCTCTCTCTCTCACTGCCTGCCTCTCTGTCTACTTGTGATTTCTCTCTGTCAAATAAATAAATAAAATCTTAAAAAAATAAATAAAGATTAATTCTAGGAATTATTGCTATAAATCCAGTGTCCTATCTCTTTCTTAAAAAGTCTTCTCCAGGGCACCTGGGTGTCTCAGTTGATTAAATGTCTGACTCAAAATTTTGGCTCAAGTCATGATCTCAGGATCATGGGATTGAGCCCTTAGTGAGGCCTCTGTGCTCAATGGGGAGTCTGCTTCTCTCCTTTTCCCTTTGCCCCACCCCCCCTACTCACATGTGCACACACGTGTTGTCTCTCTCTCTCTCAATAAATAAATAAACAAATCTTTAAAAAGTCTTCTCCAAAGGGAGTTTGACAAATAGTCCAGTAAGGGGCTGGAAGAAAATATTATAAGTTTTATTCATATTTCATGTCATCCATTTAACTGTTTAGCTTTTGCATGCCTTTTATAATAATTTAGTAGAGTAGTAGAGTTTATAATTTATCAAAAATTTGCTTAAATTTGTGCTATGTCCGCAAATATTTTTTGTATGTATGTATGTATGTATGTATGTATGTATGTATGTATTTATTTTTGTGAAAGAGAGGTGCACAGTAATAAAAGGAGATCACTGCTCCAGGGACCCAGATATTTCCCCAAGTCCTGTTTCCTTCCATTCCCTCTGGGCTTCATTAGACCCCCTTAACACCAATCTTGTCCCTAAAACACGCCCTCTGCAGCACCAAGTTCAAATGCTTAACTCGGGCCATCACTGCAGGCTGTACCGGGATGACCTTAGGGAAAAGGGTGGTGGGTCTCACGGGTTAGCTGTGTCACCTCCATGAACAGTCCTTTGTTCTGAACAGCTAGTGCAGCCCACGTTTGCAATCACAGGCTCTGGCACCAGAGTGGGCGTAGATCCCAGCTGGCCCCTCAGTAGCAATATGGCTTTGGGAAAGTTGTGTCATTTCTGGCCCAGACTTAAGGCTCATCCATAACGTGGAGGAGAAGACAGTGTGACCCTCAGTGGGCTGTTGAAAGGATCACGAGATGGTTCGACTCAGGTGCTCCGAGGTACCCAGCACACAGTAGGCCCACAGTAGAACAAAAAGTTGTTCTATTGATCTTATAGTTACTATTACTCCTACTAACAAAACTAACTGATCATTTGAGATGATTTTCAAGTGAAGTGTCTTCGCCTGGATTTCTAAGATTAACCTACTTCAAAATGAATTCTCCTCTACTGTGAAAAACGAGCTAACCAGCAGGTTTCTTCTGCATCTTTTCTGAACTTTTTAGGATCCTCTCTAGAGAAAGGTTCTAAAGGAAGGCAAAGTGCAGAAATACTCTTGCTTCAAAGGATGTGTAGGAAATGATTAATTTTGCCAAAAAACAGTGCCTTGAACATAAAAGATGTTTGACGAAGCTCACTGTAGACAGTGTATCCCTCCAGGATTCATAAGTTGAAAACTCAATGTCCAAAGGGACATAACTAGGAGATGGGGTCCTTGGGAGATGTTTAGGTCATGAGGGTGGAGTCCTCATGGGCGAGATTAGTGTCTCCATAAGAGAGACCCCACAGAGATCCCTCGCCTCCTCCACCTTGGAGGTTATAGGGAGAAGATGGTCATCTGTGACCCAGGAAGTGGGCACTTGAACAGACACGGAATCTTCCAGTGTCTTGATCGTAGACTTCCCAGCTTCCAGAACTGAGAGAAATAAGTATGTCTTTAAAGCACCTAGTTTATGGTGCTCTTGTTACATCAGCCCAAACTAAGGTAAAGCTTGTCTCTTATACTGAAAAATAACACAAATGCTAACAACAATTTAAAAAAGGAACATTGTGGCCAATGACATGTAAGGAACATCATCTCTCCTCTACAGAGCCAAGAGCTTAATTAGTTTCGGGCAACTCAGTAGAGTATGATTAAACCAAAGAGCAGCAAGATGTCTAAATGCTCAAGTCCTCTGCCTCCTCCTTTTCTGCCAAAACAAAAGAAAAGCCCTAGGCTGGTTTTGGTTACCACCAAGCACAAAACAGCCAAATTCCAAATTAAAAAGCTCTGGGGTTTAATTGTGGATGTATGGAATTAATCATAGCATGGAGTAGGAGGTTGCCAAGCAGATGGGAAAGCTTTTTGGTTTTTGTTTTCCAGTTGTTTTCTTCTCTTTCCTCCCCTCCTTTCACAAGGAGAATCAGCCACCTGTTTTTAAAGGCTGAAGTATTTTTACTGTTCTTGTTCGGAAACATTTGTTTAAACAAAGTAGCACTTGGTTGCTAAACCCTTGATTCTAAATGGACATAGCCATCTCATTTTTTTTGGGCCAGGGTTTGGATAACAATTTGATTTCCCAGTCTGTTTCTTTTGTGACCATATAATCCTCTTCCAGTGTTGCATGCTCTGTGAGCTACAAGCACTTGAGAGCTCATAAGCACAAAGACTCTAAGGTTTCTTTGGGATTAGTACCATACAAATGCAGATTTGGCACAATGGAAGACTGATTCCATCCTTGTAACTGTCACTGCTCTACTTCCTGCTTCCTCTGGGTAGCAAAGCTAGCCACTGTTTTTAAAATACTTACTTTAGCTGCTGACTTTTTCATTGGCTGCCTGGAGAAGAGAAGGAGTTCTTGCCTATGTATTTCAGTGTTTTGATCCCTTTCAATTATTTTTTAAAATATATGTCATTAAATTTTACAGGAGTATTACAGAATTCCTAATTGCAGAATTTGAACTTGAGCTACGCAATCTTACTTTTCGTCTTTAATCTATGTGTCAATGACCTTTTTAAGTCTGATTACCTGTATGAACTCTCTTCAGAATCTTTCCCTGGTTAACACAGTATAGAGAAGTGCTGGAAACCAGTTCTTTTCTGTGACACAATTCTTCCAACGGAGTTGAAATGCTTTGCAAACAATTTCACGTATATCAGCCAATTCATATACAAAGCAATGTCATGTGAATCCTTTCCTTTTTATATATCATCTTTCAGTGATGATCAGGAATTCATGCTGGTACAGAGACTCTGGTTTGGGAGGAGGAAACAGGGGCTTGCGAGGGGAGGGCGAGAGCAGAAGCAGCTCACCTGCTGTTAGAACGACCTTAGCTGGTGGTACCAACATCTTCACCCTTTATGCATCTGCATCCTTTATGCATGAAATAGCAATATGCCTTTCCCTTTTGTGTAATCCTTATTTAGTTAATACCCAGTAGGATTTGCAAGCCCTTCACATCTCTGTGGATTTATTTTATTTCAGAGTGCAAGTGACTTTATGGCCCAATTACCATCATTGTGACTTATTGCATTATTGTGGGAGGGAGAGAGGAGCAAGAAACGCCTGATCACGTGTATCGTCATCAATGGAATGAGTGCCACGCACTCCTGGCCAAGGCAGAGGGATGGATGAAACCTTTCTGATCTATTGTTTATCAGAACACTGAAGCCTGGGTGATTGTGCCGTACTTTAACAGACAAGTGTGTCAAATGTATGGGTGAAGATGTTGCAGTGGTGGTGTTAGAGTAATTAATATTTGGAAGGTAATGAATATTTTGATTTTAAAGATGTCAAAGGTCAAAGACGGAAGGAATGACTAAGATCGGATGTTGACCCCCTCAAATTACAGGGGTATTGAAGCGAGACTGAGTCACCACCTGACCCCAGGAATGAACCAGCGAGGAGGGCTCCTTATTAGAGCAAGGCTCCCGGAAGCCAGATAGCCCTTGTGCTTGCAAGAGCTCAAGGTACAGCCGGCTGTGGAGCACCAAAGCAGCAGCAGCCACAGCAGCCACGGGAATCGTGACCCTCAGGCCCGGCGCCTACCTGGAATTTCCGCAGCGCCTGGTTCAGAATCACCGGGGCGGACAGCTCCCCGCCGCCGCCGGCGCCGACTGCGGAAGGGGACCGAGAGCGCGGGCTTCACGCTCCGTGAGCCGGCTGGGGCGGCGGGAAGACCGGCTGCGTCCCCCCCAACCCCCGACACCCACTCGGTTCCTCCCTTCCCCCTGCGGGGCCGCGCGGGGCCTGCGGGTGGCCGTCCGGGGCCACACGTCCAGCAGGCGAGGAAGCCACCGGCCGCCCTCCCCCCTACCGCCACCGCCGCCGCAGCTGCTCTCCTTGCCCCGCTCGGCCAAGGGGTGTGGGGCGTGCCCCGCGCGGGCCCCGCCCCGGCCGGCTCCCCATTGGCCGGCGGGCGGGCCGGATGTGCGAGGAGGCGGGGCCGTCTCTGGCAGCTCGCGCCTGGGAAGGTAGGCCAGGGAGCGCGGGGTGCGGAGGGAGGGCGCGCGGGGACGCAGCGGGCGCGGAGGAGACGCAGCGGCGGCGGTAGCGGCGGCACCTGGGCCCGGCCGCAGCCCCTGCCTCCCGCCCTCGCGTTCTGCTTCCCTCCGCGGCCTGCAGCCTGCGGCGCCCGAGCTCCGAGGGCGCTTCCGAGGGCGCTGGGCCCGAGGCGGCCAAGATGGCGGGCCGGCCGGGCGTGGGGCGGCAGGCGCTGTGCTGCGGGCTGCGCTGGTGGGGGGCGGCGGGCCGCGGCGCGGGCCCGGTGCCCAGCGCGTGCGGCTGGGAGGCGCTCTGGGGGGCGGGCGCGCGGGCGGCGGCCGGGGCCAGGGCCCAGGTCGGCGGGAGCGCGCGGAGGAGGGCGCCGGCGCTGCTCCAGGCGGCCCTCGCGCACCACGAGAGCCTGCACATCTGGGACGAAGTGTTCCGCGAGTCCGGCCCGGACAGCGGCGGGATCGCCTTCTACAGCACGTCCGCCGCCTCGCGCTCCACGTCCGCCGCCTCGCGCTCCTCCTCCGCCGCCTCCTCGGACGCCAAACACAAGCGCCCCGGCCCCCTGCTGCCTCCCGACGCCCCCGAAGGGCAGGAGTCCGACGAGGACGAGGCCAGCGCGGGTTGGAGTGCTACGCTGCGGGACCGCCCGCCCCCGCGCTTCGTGGACACTGGCGGTAAGGCGCGGCCCGCGGGTGCGGGGGCTGCCTGGGGAGGCGTGAGCGCGGGGCTGGGAGAACTCCGGATGCTCCGCGGACCGGCTGCTTGAGGGCGGCTTTTCGGTCAGCACACAGATGGGGCCCTGGCAGCGGGGATTTGAAGTGCGAGAATCTGGTTGCGTGGTGGTGGTTGGTGGGGGCCGCTCCGACTTCTTCGCGGATGGAGAGGATGAGGCGGAGGCTCAGGTGGCACCCTGCTGCTGGCAAGGACCCAAGGGGAGGGCCTTTCCTCCCTTGCTGGGAGTGTCCAACCCAGTCACACCTGTGGGGTTGTTGTTAGGGGTGCGTTTCAGTTAGGTTCCTAAAGCCCGATGCAGCTTGTGTGTGTGTGTGTGTGTGTGTGTGTGTGTGTCTGTTTGTTGCGGGTGGGGGGTACGTAAATTGTTTTGTGTGGATGGCCCCAGAGCAGCGTTACCCAGGTGCCAGGGGTGGGGCAGCCAGCCTTTGGAGGGAGGCCTAGTGCGAGCCGGGACGTCTTCACTGGCTCGTGTTTTCTCCAGTGAATCTGACCAACTTTGTCCATCCCTTTCAGGATCACTTGCTGAGAGCAGAGAAGAGTGAGAGGACCAGTTATCAGCGTTAAGCTGTCTTCTCTCGCTCCAGAAGGCACTTGTGTGTTCTGCTTACCGACACGGTCATGGTCAAGCCCCTGATATCTGGAGGTCGCAGGCCTGCTGGTGGTTGTGGCTGCTTGAAATCCTCCTTTACTGCCTACTTTTTGGGAAGGTAATTCTGACACGTCTCTGCTTAGCCTGCAGAAGCTCTGCGGCCTCTGCCCTCTGGGAGAGGTGGAGACCAGCCAGCAGTCCCACCTGTCCCCTGATGCTTTCTGTTCCTTGCTCGACAGCCTACTGTGGCAGGCCCTTGTTTCTGCACACCATTTTCTTGTGTTGAAGAGTGTGCAACCAGTGTTGTGGAGGACCAGGGAGTGGCCATACTGGACCCAATGCCGCTCTCCCTGTGGCTCTCCATGATTGTTGTTCAACCATAAGAGAGCAGGCCAAAGGGAACCCTGGCTGGTGCCTGGGCTAGGATCTGGACCTTGTGCCACAGCCTGCTGGTAGGCTGATTGGGTTGGCTGGACTCTCTCAGCAGGGAGTGGTCTGCAGACCTCCCACAGACAGGCTGCAGTGTGGACACCCTGAGCTACAGCTGGGCTCTAGGGTCCGAGTCAACTGTGCTGTGTTTTGGAATGGGTGAATTTAACATATTCTCATTTAGGCTTCAGTTCAGAGTTTGGGAATTTTGAAAGTCACATCACCCTGCATAATCCTTTTAAAGCCCATACATTTCCCAGAATGTCATAAGGGTTTCCAGCCCCAGATGGCTGTTTTCCATTCAATTAGCTCTTTAAGAATTGTACGTACCCAGAGCTCTGGTTTGGCAGACTTGATGCTGTGAGTGCTGTGATCCAGTTTTTGATCTTGGAACATGAGAGACATGTCCTCTTGTTTCCCTCCCTCTCTGGGGAAAATAGGGGAATCGTGTTAGCTTAAGCCTGGTTATGACTAAGAGCCCATGAGTGTTGGTCTGAGAAGGATGAGCGCACCTAAATACATTTTCAAGCAATATTCTGTTTCTCAGTAACCTATACTTGGGAGAAATTCTGCATCAGAGCAATTTAGTCTAGCCACTGTGGCACTTAAATGGTCATGAAGTTCAGGATCATTTGTCATTTAGCATCAGGTTCAAATTCTGCTTCCTTTGGATGTGCACTGAGCTCACATCTGGACCTGAGAATCACAGGCAGGCAGGTGCTTTAACCAAAGACATTTAGTGGTTATTGGATGGTATTTATACCCAATTTTGTTTTCTGGTTTTTTGTGGAAGCTTGCTTTTAAAATCCAGCCCTAATGAAGAATTTCCTTTTCTTCTTGAAACAGTCTTTCCCTGTGGGAAATTCGGGGTGGTGGCGGAAGGGTGAGGTGGATGGTTTATTAAGCATGAGTTCAGATGGCCTGGAACAATGGGATATGATTTATGGGGCCTGGAAATAGATGCCGGGCAGAGAAAACCCTTGTGCCCCGCGGTGGGGGGAGGAGAGATGGACGGGTTTGGCAAGAGTGAGAGCTGCACCCTGGCCAGTCTGAGAGCAGAGAGGCTCAGGCTCTGAGGTTTATTAAAGTGTCAAATATAACCCCACTTTAGGAAGGCAGCTTGGGCCTGTCTTCCATCTTTGTTCCCTGGTTCACTGACAGACGTCAGCGGGCCGGTGGGGTAGGAAAGGGTGGCAAACAGGATGGTGGCATTTGGATCTGTGATCAACCCTCGAATAGGAAAATCCGTAGCAGAAATGGCTGTTGCTGCTAGAAGCAGATGAGGAAAGCAAAGGACTTAGGGAACAGGTTTCATGCCTGCCTTCTGCTGCAAAAGCGTGTGTGTGTGTGTGTGTGTGTGTGTGTAGATAAGTGAATGTGTATGTGTGCATAGGTGTCTTACACATAAATATGTATTGCTTGTGCGGGATTGGGCTGGTTGGGGATTTTGGTTTTGGTTTTAAATTAGAGATCACAGGTGCTGTCTAGGAGTCCCGCTGATGCCCTAGAGTCCCTGCGCCGGAGAGAGGCATCGGCACTGGGCACCCCTGAGCTTGGATCTGCATCTGGAGTGCAGTAGGGAGGCACCTGGTGCCCAGCCGAGGGGAGGAGGGCAGGGAGGCAGAGGTGTTTCTGTGGTTCAGGTTGAGACTAGTCCACGAACAGCTCTTCTAGTCTTCCAGTCTTCCCAGATTCTTCCTTCTGTTCTGTCCACACATTTAGCTTCCTGGATCAGGCGCTCCAGAAGTGCAGCCAGCAGATAGGAGTGGAGGTACCCTCTCCCTCTCCCCCTTCCCTCTCCTCCCTGGCTTCTGGTTGTGCCTGGAGATATGGGCCCCCTTGAGGTGATTTAAATACAAAGACCATGCTTGCCCTGCTGCCTCTTAAACCCTGTCTGAAGGGAGGGTCAGCTTGGAAGCTGGAGATGCGTGCTGGGACCCCAGGGTCCAGAACCTTCTCCTCATCAGTCTTACAGCTCTCCCTCTAAAATAACCCCTTCAAGCTGTCAGCCTCACCTGCCCACTGTGTAAATAAGTGACACAGCAGCACAGCAGGCGGGCTCACTCCTTGGAAGCAGCACGAAATTCAGGACACGCTGGTTTCTGGGCTTCTGCCCTTCTCATTTCCCATTCTGAGCAGTCTTGTGACTCGTTTCCTCTGAGGAGGCAAAGGAACAGGCAGATTTCCCAGATGCTCAGGGGCTCCTCTGTGTTTGGCTTTGTCGGTGGTTCCTTTGCCGTGGCTGGCTGCATTCTGAGCTGTTTGCTTTTTCTCTTAGAGGCTGGACATCCTAAGAGTTTTTTTTTTTTTTTCTGTGTACCCTGTCAGCAACCCTCGGTAATCATTCAGCAGGGAGGTGTGACCTTGAGAAGCTGAAGACGACCTTAGGCCTTAGGAAATTAACACGGTTAAATGTTTTATCTTAGGGTTTGTTGTTGGTTTACTCGGCTTAAAGTCTTTTTTGACTGAGAAGTAAGAGGAGAAACATCTTAAAGCTAGAGTTAAATGTATATGCTTGTAATGGGTTTGTGAGCTGAGGTACCTGAGCCCTCATCATTGGTGTCCACGGTGAGCCACTGCTCCCAGCTTTAGCTCTGTATGGCATTCGGTGGCTCCGGGAGGAGCTGGGCGTCTGGGCAAGCGACAGGGTACGCCTTATGCAGTGCTCCCTAATAGTCAGCCACGTGCCCCTACCACACAGAATTCAGAGAAGGGAGCTTCCTGGAGGGAGGTGGTGTTCAGGCTGTGGGCATGACGGTGACCACAACCAGCGGGCCCCGGTCATAGTGTTTCGTTTCATAATCACGCCAAACCTTTGCGAGTACTCCGAGAGAGCTGCGATCACCTCCACTTCACAGAGAAACATGGTTTCGTCTGAGGCGATGAGATTACCTGGGGAAGTGGTAGCCTTCTCTCGAGGGAGACTTGATTAATCAGGGAAGGTTGTGCCTTTTTAGTTTTTTTTTTCTTTCCAGCATCTGAAAACTTTTGCTGTCAGAAATACTTTTGTATTTTTACAGGGAATTGCTTTACAGGGTCTTTTTCTCAGGGTGTACGCAGTTCAGTGAGATCTAATGCATGTATGGATTTGGATTTGTGTAACCAATCTGCACAGTGGGATAAGAGACAGGAAATCTGCAATGTTATCTCTTTATTTAATCTGTCTCAGCCACTGTGATGAGCGTCGATAGAGCGCTTCTGCAGGCAGCAGGGCTCTGAATCCATGGGGAATCTGGGAGTTGTGTGGGGTCTGGTACTCAGTTTTATTTTATTTATTTAAAGATTTTATTTATTTTATTTGACAGATAGAGATCACAAGTAGGCAGAGAGGCAGGCAGAGAGAGGGACGAGGAAGCAGACTCCCTGCTGAGCAGAGAGCCCGATGCGGGGCTGGATCCCAGGACCCTGAGATCATGACCTGAGCCGAAGGCAGAGGCTTTAACCCACTGAACCACCCAGGCGCCCCTGGTACTCAGTTTTAGAGTTGAAAACTCACCTTTATTTTTAAGAAGTGTGATTGTGTATTTTTTCTTATTAATAAGTAATATATGTACATTTTAGGGGAAAATGATAAAATTTTAAGAAATCCCATAACCCCTCATGACCTTAGCTAATCATAGTTAATCATATTGAGTATATTCTTCATATATCTTAGGTGTCAGCTTGTTGGGTGACCTGCTCTTTAATTGTAATTAATATATTGTAGTCGTTTTCCATTTACATTTTTAAATGTCGATTTTAATGAGTCCGTGGTATCACACAGTTTCCTCTGGGTCCGTGTTGTTGCTGCCTCCCTCTATGTTTGTTGAATAAAGGAACTAACAGAAGACCAGATGAACCAGATGAACACACAGCTAGATTGTTAAAAATGAGGATGGAATGAGCACCAATGGAGAAATGTCTAAACGTTTTCTACATCCCAAATAGTGGAAGAGAGGTTGGACCACTCTTGAGGGAACGGATTCCCTACTAGGAAGGCAGCGAAGCAAGTCTGGGATGTGTTTTACAGGTTTTCTGTCCTGCATAGAAAACTGAACTTGGCCTCGGAGGAACTCTACAATCTTGGGCTTCTGAGGCCTCCCCACTTCCTAAGATCTAGAGACCCCCAGACAGGAGCCTATTAGAAATCTGAAGGGAAGCCAGCCTCTTGTACCCTTTTATCTGTTTAACAAGTGCTTATGTGTCCTGTACTATGTGCATATCGTGTTCTAAGAACTTCGTTTTTTTTTTTAAAGATTTTATTTATATATTTGAGAGAGAGAGAGAGAGGGCAGGAAGTGAAGAGGGAGGGAGAGGGACATGCAGACTCCTCACTGAGCAAGGAGACTGACACGGCCCTCTCCCAGGACTATGAGATCATGACCTAAGCTGAAGTCAGATGCTTACCCACTGAGCCACCCAGGTGCCTCTAAACACTTTGTAACGTGTGTGCTCCTCAAAACAATCTTGTGATGTATTGTTATCCTCATTTTTAGTATAAGGAAACTGAGTCACCGATTGGTCAAGTGATCTCAGGTGAAAGAGTTCCTTTGATTAGGGCTCGAGGAAACCCCATCCTTACGGCGTGAATGTGGAACACAGTATATCTGTTCAGATCTGCTACTTAATGGTATTTCCCTTGTGAGGGGCCCTTGAAGGCCAGTGTCATTCTCCAGATCTGTCTGACCTGCTGCCTCTCTTCCTGGTGGCGGCACCTCATTGCTCAGCACCCTTTGTCGTGATACGGGGCCGTTGCCTGGATTCAGCGCGGTGGAAAATGAGCCCAAGGGTGGGCTCCACTCTCAGGCCTGGCCGCGGGGAGGCCCTTGGGAGCCACACGTCAGGGATGTTGGGGGCTGGCAGGCAAAACGACCTCGTATCGAAATCACCATTTGGAGAAAAGCTGCTCCTGCATCAGCCACAGCTCTCAGGGATTAAAGGCTTGTCGGCCAGAAATGAACTTCTTCCCCCGTTGGTTCTTGGTACGTTTGGTGGGGGGTGTTAGAGGAGCCGGGTTTGCAGACACAGACGCTGAAGAAAAGCGGATTCCTCCAGGGAAGTGGATTCAGAGCAGTAGGGCCCACACGGAATTGCTGCGTGGGGACTCCTGAGGGGCTACGAGGGAAGACAACCCAGAGGATAAAAATCGATTCCCTGTCTCCTTGCTGCGACATTCCCACGGTGATTTTGGGAGCGGACACGGAAGGGTGCTGGGAAGCCACGTGCATCCTGCGCTCTGGAGTTGGGTGCTGAACCGCACGTCAGTGGTTTGAGGCTGTAGACGGTTTGGAAGGGGCTAGGGGGTCAGTTTATGGCTGGAGAGGACCTGGAGCAGGAGGCCTGGGCTGTGCGTGGGCTCCCCCTGTGACTTTGCACCAAGGGGCTCCTTCCCAGGGTTCTGAAGGTCAGGAAAGATGTGCGGGGAAGCCCAGAGCTGCTGGCTCATTCTGGGGAGCTTTATCTTTCTTCCTTTAAACTCCCTCTGTCCCGTGTGGCCAAAATGCACATGATGGCTTTTGTGCTACTTAGGAGATTTTCAGACCTTTGCAGCAACCAGGAACCTTAAAGAGGGCAAACCCAGGGTACCTATATGAGGCAGGGGAAAGCAGGCGCTGTTTTGAAGTTGGGAGTGGGAGGGCCCCAGAGCCCCCCACCCCAGGGTGCTTCTACACCCCATCCCGCTCAGTTCCTCATACTCTAATGTGAAGGACCTTTGGCTGGGACCTGGGTCAGGAGGGGAGAGAGGCCTCTGAGAGGCACCCAGTCCTTTTCTGAGATGGTGAAGAGGACACTGATAAGTCAATGAGATTCTGGTGTTTCAAAGCCACCCAAAAGTGTCTATGGCAAAGTGATTAAAAATTGAATTATTTTGGGGCTTCCTGGGTGCCTCAGTTGGTTAAGCATCTGCCTTCGTTCAGGTCATGGTCTCAGGGTCCTGGGATCGAGCCCCAAATCGGGCTTCCTGCTCAGTGGGAGAGTCTGCTTGTCCCTCTGCATATGTGCTCTGTCTCAACAAATCACAATTTTTTTTTTAATTTTAAAGATTTTTATTTTATTATTTTGGATGGAACTGGAATGGGAGGACACCTGTTTCCTTCTTTAGGAAACTGTTACAAAAAGAAGATCATGGATTGGGAGAGAGGATGATTTTCTAGGAAGAAAAAAGTTAAATAAGTGTAATTTTCTAAAAGTGGTGACAGTCTTGCTTGTAGATGTTCCTCCTGCATTTTGGGAAGTTGGAGAATCCGTAATACTTTCAATTAAAGTTTTCCTGAGAATCCCCAGCTGACTTTGGGGGTGGGGGGCATTGTCCTTTGTGCAGATTTTGAGCTTCTGTGAGTGAGCAGACCTCCACTCCAGAGTGACATAAAAAGCAATCTGCACCTCCTTCCTGATTTGTCTGTAATAAAACTTGCTTTCCTCAGGTCCCAGCATTCGAGGCAGATAAATATGTTCCCTTTCGTTGGCTCTTACTCATACTTCAGCAAGATTTCCCATGTGCTTTCCTTGGCTGGCTGGGAAACTGGACCACAATTTATGGGATCTTAGGGGACAGGCGCATAGAATTCCAGTGGGATCCCAGAACAGAAACTAATTGGAGATTAGAGACCATTGTGGTGTGAAGCTTTTCTTTGAGATCAAAAGAAGTGCATGTTATGCAAATATTAGCAAGTGTAAGTTCACACTATTGAAAATTTATAGACTCATTATGGTCACGAAGGTAGGAAGATAAGTAGATTTTGGGAAAGATGCAGGTAAATTCAGGGAGGTGGCAAATTACCCCAGGGAAAGTAGAATGGCTAAAGAGTATGGCCCACACTTTTTTTTTTTAAAGATTTTATTTATTTGCCAGAGATAGAGAGAGAGAGTACCCACAAGCAGGCAGAGAGGCAGGCAGAGGCAGCGAGAGAAGCAGGCTTTCCACTGAGCAAGGAGCCCAATGTGGAACTCGATCCCAGGACCTTGGAATCATGACCCGAGCCGAAGGCAGCGGCTTAACCAACTGAGCCACCCAGGCATCCCTGGCCCAAACTTTTTTTTTTTTTTTTAAGATTTTATTTATTTATTTGACAGAGAAAAATCACAAGTAGATGGAGAGGCAGTCAGAGAGAGAGAGAGAGAGAGGGAAGCAGGCTCCCTCCCGAGCAGAGAGCCCGATGCGGGACTCAATCCCAGGACCCTGAGATCATGACCTTAGCTGAAGGCAGCGGCTTAACCCACTGAGCCACCCAGGCGCCCCCTGACCCAAACTTTTTAAAAAGATTTTATTCACTTATTTGACACACAGAGAGCCAGAAAGCACAAGTTGGGGGAATGGCAGAGGGAGAAGGAGAAGCAGGCTCAGGGGAGCTGAGCAGGGAGGCAAATGTGTGGGACTCCATCCCAGGAGCCTGGGATCATGACCTGAGCTGAAGAAAGACACTTAACCAACTGAGCCACCCAGGCGCCCCCCGGCTCCAACTTCCAATTATGGTGTATGAGATACCTTTGGTAGGAAGGAATGAAGATCAGCAACTGTCCTTGATTCTGCTTCTCAGGAAGGCATTGTGATGTGGTGCCCAGGACTTTGGAGACACACACATGCTTGGTGCCCTCCGGCTCTGCCACTAAAGCAACACCTTCCAGAGGGCAGCTGCAGGCACCGGGTGGCGTCACACAGGGTCAGACCCGGGAGGCACTCAGCCATGTACCCCTTCCACCATCCTGCTGTTGTTAAAAAAATTACCTATATATATAAAAAAAAAAAAGGACCAGAATAGTGGGAATGAATGAAAGATAAAAGTTTCCTATGTAGTAGTGGTAGTTCTCTTGTAGTACTTTTTCTCTCTCTCTCTCTCTCTCTCTCTTTTTTTTTTTTCTTTCTTGGTTTGTTTTCTGGGGAAGGGGCCTGCCATGTGGGTTTTCAGTCAATGATGTTCCCTGACTTAAGACCTACCGCCCCCCTCAAGGGGGTGGGCTCTGAGGAAACTTTTTTTTTTTTCAGGCTTTTGTTCTCTGGCGGTTTTTTGTTTTTTTGTTTGTTCACGTTTTTTTTCTCACTTTGACCGCTTTTGATGGTTTTTGTAGTTTTAGAGGAAAACAAACCGCACCCTGATCTCCCTCTCAGAGAGAAGCCTCAGTCTGGCTGCAGAGCCCAAATAAGTTCCCCCTTGGCCGCTGGCAGAGCAGGTTCCAAGTCGCTGTCCCTGGGGATGGAGGATCTTTTGCTTGTACCCAAAAGCACGGCAGCAGCAGCTTTGGGCACCTCTAGACCGCTAGAGAGGTTCCAAGCAGCAATCGCACACTGAGATTTTCCCGCTGGCCCGGGCTGGGAGTGCCCGGTCTTTCTGGGTCTAAGAGCGCCCACCTTACATGCACCAATTTCAGGGAAGGCAGAGGTTCGCGCGCGGGTCTCAGGCTCTGAGAATGAGGCACAGGTCCGAGAGCACCAGGCTGGGCCTTCGCGCACCTCTCTGGGGCGAGAGTTTGATGCAGGCTCTGAAACAAGGGCGTTTATCAAAGGGCACCGGCTGGGCCTTTATACCTCTTTCAGGGGAGTATCTCAGGCTCTATAGCAGGACTCTTGCATTCTGCCGCCTGGTGTGGCTCCCATTCCCTCACAGGAAGCGGACCCCATGCATTCTCCTTGCACTGGCAGCTTAGGGACCAAGAGTTGGTTTCTCTGCCGCACTCTCTCTGACTCAGTGCCAAGGGAGGCTGTCCTGGGACCAGGGACTTAAGCCCTTGTCCCTAGCCGCCCCGATTCCCACAATTTCCCCAGAGATGCTTTGCTCTTTTGGAGTGCTTTCAACCAGTCTCCGAGTTAATGCTGGTCCCCAGACGCAGGGCACTCTCGCTTGTATTGGGGTATTACTTTCCAACTGTTTGCCTCTGGTAGCTCCCTCCCCCTTTTGTTTATCTTCTGATATCAGTTCACAGTTCCCACTCCGCTTTACCTGCCCACTGGCTTCTTCTCCCCCTGTAGAGATCCACACATGTATAATTTTGATCTCAGGCTGATTTCATGGGTGATTGGAGTTCATGGGTGATTGGTAGGTAATCAGCTCATTTTGGGGTACAAGTTGAAAAGACGCCTTCTAATTCCGCGCCATTTTGTCCCCCCTCTTAACTTTTTTTTTTTTTTATTTTATTTGACAGCACAAGTAGAGGGAGAGGATGAAAGAGAAGCAGGATCTGCACTGAGCAGGGAGCCAGATGCAGGGCTGGATCCCAGGACCCTGGACAGATGCTGCACTGAGGGAGCCACCCAGACACCCTTTTAGACCTAGGATGCAGGTAGGAGAAGCAAGCCAGGGGTATCTTGGCCCAACACTAATGACCATGGCTCAGACAAATCCATCTTCCACTTCAGGCTTCCAGATACTCTGCGAAGGAGACATTCCCCTTCCTGTCCCTGAATGCTCTGCCAGTTCAAGGCAGATCCATGTTTCTGAGGGTTCCTCTTTGGTCATTCTGTCAGGGACAGCCAAGAGGGCTCCAAGCCTGTGTGGACCCCAGGCCTGGGGATCCCAGCCCTGAACTCTTTGCTCTGCCCTTGATGACCCCAGAATAGATCAATTCAGCAACTGTCAATCCGTGCCAGGCCAGGGAACAAACACAGCAGTACACAAGATCAACTCGCCTTGGTCCCAGGAGCCTGGATTCCCCAAGGAGGGCTTCACCTGGTCTCTGAAGGGGATTCCAGGGGTTCCAAGATGGCCATGGGTGGAGCCCACCAGGTAGAGAGGCCCCTGGAGAGTGTCCACTGGCACTGAGCAGACGGAAGATCCCCTCAGGCCTTCCCTCGTGGCTCCACTGTGCCCTGGGGAGAGAAAAGGGCCAGCCACACCGCACCAGGGCCGCAGCTCGGCCACCCAGGAGCAGCAGCGGGCCTAGCCTGGAGCTCAAGCAGCAGCAGGGAGCTGCAGGGAAGCCAGGACTGGGCAGGGCCTGGGGTCCTGGAGTCAGCAGAAGAGCAGCGGGAAACAGCAGGGGGCGCAGCCAGCCCCCTCACCGGACAGGACAGAACAGGAGGCTGGGCGAGGGCGCGCGGGCCTGCAGAGAGGCCTGCACTGCTGTTTGCCGCCCCCCACCCGCCACAGCTCGCCCGCACCTGCCTGCCCCGCCCACCGCCTTCTGTGGGCCCAGCAAACTCCCTGCGCAAGTAGCGCCTCCCGGGAAGGCAGGGGTTCTGGGCTGGCTGGGCAAGGCGCGGGGGAGTGCATCGGTGCCCCGCTGACTCAGGTACTGAGGGGCTGGGGAGGGGTAGGGGCGCTAGGCAGAGAGGGAGACTGGGGCCCTGCTGCCCTCTGCCACCTTCTGCTTCGTCCAAGGGAGCGGGAGGGGGGCCTGGCGGACAGGCTCCTGGCGGCCTGGTGCTCCTACGCCCCATAGCCCTTGCCCCACAGCCCTCGCTCCACTTCTCGGTATCCAGGGAACCCGTGGGGCCCTACTGACATCAAGGGGCCCAGCACCACTGGGCTCGTCTGGACCCCGGAGAGACGCCTGTGCTGACAGGCTTCTTTTCCAGAACTTGATGGAAAATTTTG
This sequence comes from Mustela nivalis, assembly GCF_964662115.1. NCBI lineage: Eukaryota > Metazoa > Chordata > Mammalia > Carnivora > Mustelidae > Mustela > Mustela nivalis. Next base: position 56,946 of record NW_028135178.1, read on the forward strand.
TCCCTCAGAATCGCCGGGCTCCCCAGCCTGAGAGGCGCTGGCTCAGCCCGCGCAGCCTGGGCCCCACTGGGCCCCCTCCACCTCAAGTGCCTTTTACCCAGGAGCCCCAGGATACCAGTTTTTTCTGGCCCATGGACCCCTTTCCCCCACCCCCACCCCCACACCTCTACTTTGGGCCTGCAACCACCCTGGGATCACTTCCATCTCCGGCCCCCTACCCCTTGTTGGTGGTCCTTGTCCACCTCCAGGCCTGACCCCTGGCCCCTCTCACCTCTGGAGTTACTGAAACCCTTCCACTTGGGGGTCACTGGCATCTGTGATCCCAGACTCCCGGGACTCCCCTCCACCTTGGAGCTCCCTACCCTGTTTCCTCTAGGAACTGCTGTGCCTAGAGCACCGAAACCCCACATTCTCAAGCCAGCTGTCTTTGGGCCAAGGACTCAGGTATCCTCAGGGACCCTCCTTTCCAGGGCACATACTCCTCTCTGTGCAGGAGAGACCAGAGAGAGCAGGCTTGGGGATCCTTCACTCCAGCTGGATGGAGGGGCAGAAGCTGGGGTGTGTGTGAGGGGGTGCTCACAGGTGGCCTCCCTGGGTAAGGAGCTTCCAGGAGGAAACTTCAGAGTGAGGCTATGATGTGGAAGCCTCAGGAAGCACTGGCTGCACAGACTCCAGGCTCCTGGCTTGGGCAGTGGGCATTTAGTGGCCAGAGCCCTACAGGACCAACCCTGTCCAAACCCACCCCACCATGGCCGGCTTTTTTGTCTTTAATTTGCACAGCAACCTTTTCTCCAGTATGAAATTGAAAGCTTTGCTTTGGAAAGTTTTGTGTCCAGGAGGCTCCTGGGCATCCACTTACTTTATTTCCGGAGGCTAGTTGAGGAGGGTGGAGTCTTTGGGACCTTCACAGCAGGTCTCCTGATCCTTCCTGACTTCCTTTTTTTTTTTTGATTTATTTATTTGAGAGAGAGAGATAAAGAGCACACCACAGAACACATGCAGGCACAGGTGAATGGGCCAGGTGAATGGACCTGTGCCAAAACAAAGAGTCAGATGCTCAACCAGCTGCAACCACCACCCCCCGTCCACCTTTTACAGATGGGTTACATCTACACACTGTTAGGCGCTTTGCCTGGACCCGGCTAGTCTTACAGCAGTCCTAGGACACTGTCTCTTGCCCAGTGTCTCTGGTCAGTACCAACCCATGCCTCAAGTGTGGGAATGACTTCTTCCTGACTCCTTTTTTTTTTTTTTTAAGATTTTTTATTTTATTTTATTTATTTGACAGAGAGAGATCACAAGTAGGCAGAGAGGCAGGCGGAGAGAGAGAGAGGAGGAAGCAGGCTCGCTGCTGAGCAGAGAGCCTGATGCGGGACTCGATCCCAGGACCCTGAGATCATGACCTGAGCCGAAGGCAGCGGCTTAACCCACTGAGCCACCCAGGCGCCCTTCCTGACTCCTTCTTAACTCCCTGTCCAGCCTGGGTTGCCCACCCCCCTCCAGGCTGTCCTAGTTGTATATATTGGATCTCTGTAGATAGTGGGCACCATCAGATCCTCACCTGTCGTGGCCGGCGCAACAAATCAACCAGGAATATGAGGGTAAGAGGATGAAGAAAAGAACTCGAGAAGCAGAGAGATGGGGGACAGGAGGAGCACTGAGGAGGATGTCCAACAGTGCTAAGTTTATTCATAGCCTTAAGGCCATATATATAGTGACATTACATCTGTGTTTAGTTAAGCAACTATGGTTCCTCATGACGCCAAATGGCTGATGCCAGTACAAATACAGCAAACCTGAAAGTAAATTATGGGTTGTACTAAGGCAGCAAGGACCAGCAACGAACTTTTTAGCCCAACCGAATTGTTCTCATTTGTTTAGTAAGCGTGTGGGAAGTCACGTAGGCGAGCGCACAACACATAGCACAGACTCTTGCCCAGTGCTACTGAACTTTTCCCGTCCTAAACCTTTTGTTAGGTTATTTGGACTTTAAAGGAGGCACAAGTCAGGGTCTGGTTTGGTTCTCGTCTCAAGCCTTATTGCGGCCTCCCACACTCACCGAAATGAGAACATGGCTCAGGGTTATGGAGTGAATATACCCTTTAGGAAACATTAAAGGACATAGCATAACTGGTCCGGGGTCACCCAGCCTGTGAGAGGCATGGGTGAGATTCAGACTGCACTGGGTGCCACAGCCATTTTCAGCTCACCTTAGTGTCCAACCTGGTCCCAGAAGGTTCCTGCTCAGGACTTTGCTTTGTGCTGAGCTGGGCTTGCTTCCTGCCTTTGAAGCCATTTTCACAGTGTATCCCCAGCCCACCTTCTCACATTGAGCATCAGTGCTGCCTTGGCTGGCCTCTGTTGATCGTGCCATTCCTCTCAATCCCTCTGTCACTCCTCCGGCCCACTGTCCTACTGCCCTCTGTCCGGTGGGCCAAGTTCTGAGTTTCTTACCTGCACTTCCTCTTAACTGTGCTCTGTTGAAATCCTCTCTAACAGGGAAGACCTGCTTATCAGAGCAGCTTGATTTGGAATCCATCTCCCCTGGAGGTCAGAGCTTCTGACCATCATGTCCCCAGCCTCAGCACTGGGGATGCCTGCCCAGCCTATTCTGGGTGCTTGTGGAGCTCTGGGATCTTGGAGAAGATTTGCCATGAAAATAAGCATTTATACATAACACGGAAGAGAAGATTTGAGGAAATTGAGTGAGTGTCATCTGGTAATGTTTGTGTTAGGATGGTTCTGAAATTTCTGGGCCCTGAGTTACCAAGAACCCTAGGTTGCCCAGCTGGAAGGACCTCAGATAGATCAGCTGGGCTCCTCACCTCATTTGACAGATGGGAAGTTGAGGCCCAGAGCTTAGTGCCACAGAGCAGGAGTGAGGAGAGATGTTAGTGACAGGAAGAAATCATAGGGTAAGCACAAAGTGGCTGAGCCTGGGCTTTGTTTATGCAAATGAGTTGCTAAAACAGTGGGCCTGAGGCTGCTGACTCTATCTAGTGGCCAGCAAGAAGTAACACCAGCCCACACCTTCTGAGGTTTAACTCCTGCCAGAAATGATTCTCAATGTTTTATTTGTGGGCACCTGGGTGGCTCAGTTGTTCAGCTGAGGTTATGCTCCCAGGGTGCAGGGATCTAATCCTCACCAGGCTTCCTGCTCAGTGGGAAGCCTGCTTCTCCCTTTCACACTCCCCCTGTGTGTGTTCCCTCTCACCCTGTCTCTCTCTCTCTGTCAAATAAATAATAAAATCTTAAAACAAGAACAACAACACCAAAATGCTTTATTTGCCTTAGGAGATAGGGTCTGTTATGGCTACCATTTTAATGCATGGAAATATGGGCACAGGGGAGCTAAAGGAGTCCAAGGTCACACAGCTTTCAAGTGGAGGAGCCAAGATTTGAACCCTGGGCAGCCTGCCTTCAGAAACTGTATTATTTTTTCCCCTTGTGTATGTCATTTTTATAAACCTTTCCCTGAATTCTAACAGAGATGTGTAAACATTGTTAAGCATGCAGTTTATTGATCATCACAAAGCTTAGGTTCTGAAGCATTGCAGCAAGCTGGGGTGGGCTATGATGTCAGAACTGGTTGGAATCCATTTTCTGGTGCTGCATGATCTTAGGTGACTTACTCAGCCTCAGTTTCTGCACTGAGTTTGGCAGCCTTGTGATGAGTAGAGCGTGTGACTGTGCCTAGCGGGTTTGGTGCCTGGCGAGTGTTTAATAAATGGTTTTCTCTTCTTAATAATGAAAATTCTAAGTTGTGTTGGTTTTGTTAAGCAGTCCGAATACCTTCCTCATCGGTCAGTTGCCTGTCAGTCGCCTTGTAGGTACTTGTGATGAGTCACTTTGGTAAGTCACTATATATAGCTGAAACATTTGGGGGTAGTTGGGGGACACCCCCCCGCCCCCACTGCCCCTGCATTGAAAGTCTGTAATTTAAAATGTTCCACCTGTGCCTTTTTTTTTTTTTTTTAAACATAACCACTTTGGGACAGTGAAAGTTATATGTCTTCTCCTTAGGGTTGTGATGGAGCCTTTGGGGACCTGCAACAGCTTACTTCCAGTTTCTGTCTGGCATACTGATGGGCCAGAACTTATTTTAACAACATTCCATCACATTCCAGGCACCTGGAAGGAGGAATATGTTGAACTTCTCGGAAATTATTTTTTGGAACTGTTTTTATCCTGAGGAATAACCCATTTAAAAATTGAATGACCTTTATGGTTGACTTTTCCACTCTACATAATGCAAACTGAAAAACTCGTTGTTTTCAGCTGCTTCTGCAGCAGTGGGAAGAGCAAGCCTGTGGGAGTCCTCCCCCGGTTGGCCCCAGCACAGAGCTGCATCATTCTACACACCCCTCATGCCTTGTCTCCTTGTCTGTGAGGTGGTAATGATGGTGCAGGGAGCTCCAGGGGTTGTCGTGAAGGTTACAGAGATGGGGGGTGTAAACTTTGAACAGTGTGCCCCACATAAAATGCAGATCTGGTGAGCAGAGGCAGCTGCTCACATTAATTGTTGATGCCAAGGCACTGCAGTTCCACAACAGCCTATGCCTTTCTTTCCTGGGTACTTTTTGTCTCAGCCACCACCTTAGAGAAAGTGACTCAGCAAGGCTGGTGCTTGTGGAGCCCTCTACAAATCCAGCTAATTCACACGGGCAATGCCCTGGAGATAAGGGGCTTTTCCTGGGTGGTAGGACCCCATTTCAGAGGCTTAACTAGCTGCTTTCTCCTAACTGGTCCTGTCCTCCAGGGTCAAGTTGAAGGCCTGCCAGGAGACTAGTGGTCTCACCAGAGTTTTCCACTGGAAGCATGAAGGACCCCATGGGGCCTCGTGCAGAATGACATGGGTGTTGGGGGGAGAACAGAGGGGACATCGCCTGTACCATCATGGGCAGGTCACTATATCTGGCTCACGCCGGCTTTCTTCCCATCTGGGAAATGGCAGAAGACCATGCTTTTTCACAGGAGGGATGAGGGTTTAGGGAGGTATTTGATGACTGTGTTGGGGCTGCATGAGTAACAGAGTTGACGGAGGGGCCTTGGAGTCACAGACTTGGGTTCAGGCCCCTGCTGCTGCCACATAAAAGTAGATCACTTGGGTAAGCCATGGACCTCAGTGTCCTCCTCTGTGCACTGTGGATAATACCTAGCATGTAGGTCTGTGACGGGTACAAAATAGAAGGCCATATTAGGAGCTTAGAGCAGAGCCTGGTACTCAGTAGATTGTAGTTTTATGGAGATACTCTGGCATCACTGGTGTTGCAGACCTGGTCCTACCCTCTGGAAACTTTGGCTGTGTGACAGATGGCTTATGAGGCCGTGGCTGACAGAAAGAAGCGGTGTCTGTCTTTTCTTAAGATTAAGGGTACAGAGGGGTGCCTGGTGGCTCCGTCGTTGAGGCATCCAACTCTTGGTTTCAGCTAAGGTCATGATCTCAGGGTGGTGGGATTGAGCCCTGAGGTGTGCTCTGCTCTCTGTGTAGAATCTGCTGGAGGTTCTATCTCCCTGTATTTGTGTGTGTGTGCTCTCTCTGTATCTCTCTCTCTCTGTCTATCTCTCCCTAAAATAAATGAAGCTGTAAAAATAAATAAATACATACATGCATAAGTTAATTAATTATGGGTACAGAAATCAGTGATGGAGCTGGGCTGATGGGACGCTTGGCAGCAAAGACAGGTGCACCCTGCTTAAAGGCTCGGGGGTAGCTGCGGTGTCACCAGTGGTGATGGGGGTGTGAGGAAGTTGCCTCGTGCAGCATCCAGAGAGGAACTTAGATGGGGGGGGGGTTCCAGGGAGTAAATGCCCATGGGTAGGAAGCATCTTCAGATGAATGTCAGAGGGTGTCCTCATGGATGGGGAGGCACCCTTTCTCCCTGAAGCTGCCCACGAGTGGAGGTGTGCCTGCTGGGGACATAACTAAATCATTGGGGTTTAGCCTCCTAAGCTGTTAATTTATGAAGATGTGGCCAAGACCTTGTCTCACTGCTTTTTAAAGAGAAGTAAATTAAACTGTTGTTTGGGATGGTGTTGTTTTCCAAAGGCTCATTCAGAGTCAGTGGCAGAGCTGCTGTGGGCTTTCCAACTTGTCTTGAAAGCCTGGTCCAGGCAAGGGTGAGGGATATTCCCATCTCTTGGGGTCTCTTGCCCTCTCTGTTTATGGCAGAACGTGGTTTTGTGACTGGTAAATAAACAGGCATCCTGTGCAGATCCTTCAGCTCTTCGTGTGGCTGCAGTAGAGGAAATTCCCATTCACTGGGCGCAGACTGTGGCTGGACGGGCGGTGTGGCGGGGCTCTCACTGAGCATTCTCCTTTCACGTAATCCCCGACCAGATATGAATTTTGTGGTGTTGCCACTTTCCTGCTGGCCAGGAGGGAAGTTGAGGCCCAGGAAAGTTACACTTTCTCGCTGTGGTAAGCGGCAGAGCCATGTCAGCCGGTCCAGGCCCTGGCTTTCAGGTCTGTTTGCTGTGAGCATTTCCTCTTGTGTTTCCAGCTTTTGGCCTGTTTGACCTATCAAACTACTGATGGTGTATTGATAATTCTAATACTCTCGACATTGTGAAAGATTAGCTCTTCACTTTGTGCTAGAAATGTTTCTTGCTGTATTTTTCTTTTAATTAAAAAAAAAAGTCAAAGTCCCACGTTTCTGCCCATTTGAATCTCCCTGAGTCTCCCTGTTGTGAAGTGGTTGGGTTTGGGGATTTCTAGGGCAGGGGCCTAGTTGGTGGTGGCTTTGTCTGGAGGAGCCCATGGCTCAGGACTTAGAGTGAGGACTGGAGCAGTGTGAACTGTGGCCTGAAAATGTGTTCATGTGTGCTGAGGTGGTGCCCAGATTCTTTTGGAGGATGAACTGAGGTTTTGATCAGTAGGTTAGAGAAACACTTGATGGAATAACACTGATAATTTTGTTTTTGTATTCAATCCTAATTTTGTGTTTTCGTTTTCGTGTAGTGCAGTGTGCTCTATGTTCTAAGAAAAAATTGGCAATCAATTCATACAGTATCATGATTTAATAATCCTTCCTCACTCACCGGGTCATATTTCAGGTTTTTATATGTAGTTTTTATATCTGTAGTTCTGTTTCTGAATTCTGCATTTTGATTCATTCCTTCATTTTTAAATTTCTTATTTTAAAGATTTTATTTATTTGAGAGAGAGAGAGAATGAGCTAGGAGCGGGGGCAGAGGGAGAAGGAAAGGGAGACTCCTCACTGAGCATGGAGCCTGATGTGGGTCTCAGATCCCAGGTCTCTGAGATCAGGACCTGACCCAAAGGCAGATGCTTAAAAGACTGAGCTACCCAGGTGCAGCCACATTCCTTCATATTTTTATTTTTACTCCAGTGCTGCACTGTTTGGCTGGTTGCTTCAGTTTCTGGGAGGGAGGGAGATGACACCCTCCCCTGTTCTTCTAACAAGTTTGCTTTTGCTGCGTTGACTGGAGAAGGGCCAGGCTTCCTGAAGATGAGTAGGATGATTCAGTGACACCCAAAAGGCAGTGGCTATCATTGTTCCCACTGTGCTTCAACAACTTCACCCACTGACTCTTTGATGATGGCAGCCACCAGCAAATCTTCTGCAGAGGACTGCTGCCTTGGGATGCTTTTCTTGTGGTGCTGGACTTCATTCCCCCTGGAAGCCAGTACAGCTAGGATTAGAACCTAGGAAAAGTCCCATTAGAACCCAAGAAAGTGGGGTGCCTGGGTGGCTTAATCGATTGTCTGCCTTTAGCTCAGTTCATGGTCTTAGGGTCCTGAGATCAAACCCTGCACTAGTGTCCGTGCTGGCTGTGGAACCTACTTAAAATCAAACAAACAGAAATCAGCCCAAGAAAGTACCATCCTTTGTGTTGTTCTATACTGTGGATCAGATTTTATTTTTCTTTTCTTTTTTTTTCTTTCTTCTTTCTTTTTAAAGATTATTTATTTGTCAGTGAGAGAGCACAAGCAGGGGGAGCAACAGGCAGAGGGAGAGGCAGGCTTCTGGTTGGGTAAGGGGTCTGATGTCGGACTTGATCCCAGGACCCTGTGATCATGACCTGAGTCATGTTAGGCTGCTGCCTAATAGACTGAGCCAACCAGGCATCCCCCAGGATCAGACTTCAATAACCCTACCAGATTTCTTTAGCTTTGACATTTTAAAGGACAATGAAAGCTAGCTAAACCTACACCAGGATTCTGCATCTGCTGGGGCTGTGCTGTCCGGGCCTATGTGCCTCCTGTTCTTCTAACCCCATCAATTCCACCCATGTTTTAGCCAGAGAACTGTAGGCAGGTGTGGGTGTGTCACTGAAAGCTTTGACTCATCATTCATATCTTTATTGTAAGCTTATAATCTTTATTTTTTTCTTTTTTTTTGGGTAAGATTTTATTGATTTGTTTATGAGAATGAATGGGGAGCAGAGGCAGAGGGAGAAGCAGACTCCCTGCTGAGCAGGAAGTCTGACATAGGGCAAGATCCCAGGATTATTTATGACCTGAGCCCAATGCAGATGCTTAACCGACTGAGCCACCCAGGCGCCTCTTTATTTTTCCTTTATTGATTATCTGCCTTTCTGAGGCAGCGTTCTACCTGGGTTTTCATAACTCCACACTAAGGTATTCTTCCACTAGTGTGGCCTGTTTTGAGGTAATTCCTATACATTCTGGCTATCCTGCTAAATGATGCTATGATCTTGGGCTCTTTTTTTTTTTTTTAACCTCTCTGAGCCTTGGTTTCCTCTGTGCTAATGTGGATAATATACCCTCTCTTGCAGATGTGTGGAGGGCCATGGCTGACTTGGATGCAGTTGGAGTCATCTCACGGCACATGGAATACACAATTTATCTTGCTTCCTGTCTTGCTAACGACATCTTGGTTTTCATGCTGTCTTAGAACAAGTAGAACTTGACTTACATGTAAGTTGTGAATTCACGTACTTTTGACAGAGGTGTTATTTTAGTTTAGTTTAGTTTAGTTTAGTTTAAAGCAGGCTCCACACCCAGTGCGGAGCCCGGTGCGGAACTCAAACTCACCACCGTGAGATCAAGATCCGAGCTGAGATCAAGAGTTGGCCGCTCAACCAGCCTAGTCACCCAGGCATCCCTTCTGTTTATCATTTTTCAAAAAATGTGACAAGTAACACTTTCTCTGCTTGGACCTGTCCTCACACCTGCTATGCTGGTCTGGGGGTCAGACGTGTAGCTGGTGTGGTGCTGGTGATGTTGAGCAAGACAGTTGTTAAGTCTTTTTACCCTAATTGCTGTTGTCCTATTATTTCCTTTTTTTTTTTTTTTAAAGAATTTATTTTATATCGTGGTGATATATGCTAAAACTGTTGCTTCTGGTCCTGCCTTAAAACTTGAATATGTAGGGCATTTTTTAAGGATTCATCCCTGGAGATACAGTATTTGTTTTTCTCTGTCTGATTTATTTTGCTTAGCACAATACCCTCTAGGTACATCCATACTGTTGTAAATATCAGGATCTCATCCTTTTTGATGGCTGAGTAATATACCATTGTGTGTATGTACCACTTTGTCTTCTGTTGCTGGACACTTGGGCTGCTTCCATATCTCGGCTATGGAAAAAAAATGCTGCAGTAGGCTTAGGGGTGCCTCTGTGCTTTCAGAATGTTGAGTCTGATGTGTCAACTGCCACAACAGTCGTGGCTACTCAGGAAGGGAGCCAGGTGCAGGAGGTAAGAGGAGGAGTGCAGCTTTAGGCAATCTGAGTTGAGGTGTCTGTTGGACGTGCAGGTGTAGGTTCTGGTTGGACAGTCAAAATGTAGGAATGGGTGCTTGGGGGAAGAGAGATGCAATCATGCTGTTGCCAAGGGATATATTCCTTGTAGAGAGAGTGACAGTTAAGGATTTAGGGTAATTCCTTCTTTTCTTGGGCAGATAAAGGGGAAGAATAAAGGAGTAGTGGATGGAAGGGGAGGGACATGGCTTTGATGCCAGGAAGGCATTTTTGCACAGATGTCTAGAGAAGAGAGATTTCAAGGAATGAAATGTCAGCAATGTTCGATGATGTGAAAAGTTGCAAAGCAGCTTGATTAGGGGGTGGGGGTAGATCGAGGAGGTTGTCACTGAGTACTGAAAGAAAATGGGAGGTGAGTAGTGGAGTCCTAAGCCAGACATAGAGATAGAGTGCCTGGGCGTGAGACCATGGAGGTCACACACAAGAATAGCCTTTTAGAAAGTTTGATGGTAAAGACACAGACGATCATAACTCCAGACATAGCTTGGACAAGGGTGGGTTTTACAGGCTGTGTTTACCTATTTGCAGGTTGACTGAAGGGAGATGACAGATGGTGCATGCTGCTGGATGTTGTGGGTTGAGATGGGATCAGGTATACAGAAAAGCACACAGAGAGGAGTGTATGGATGCCCTGACTGCTTCTGTAGAACACAAGGCCAACATTAGGCATGGAGGGAATGGAACGTGGCTCAAGGAGATGTGCAGTCTCAGATACAGACCACATGGCTCAGAGTCTTACAGGGCTCTCCTTGCCTCCGCGTGGCCCTTCTCACAGGGTTTAAGTTTTGAAGAGTCCTTTTGTTTCTCTGGGTTTGGGGTGTGACTGGAGAGACATAGCAGAGAGCAAGGGCTGAGGAAAGACCAAGAGGGCAGGAACTCACAGAGGGGAGTCTACTACCCTCTCTGCCTTTTCTGGTATGGGCTCTCTCCTGATCTGGATGGATGGATGACCTGCCATTACTTCTTTTAAAAATGCATTTGGCTTTACCCTGCCAGAAAGCAACACATGTTTATTGAAGAATAGTGGGAAACCCCAGAGAAACTGAAGGAAGAAAATAAGCACTCAGCTGAAGACAACCATTCAAAAGTTCTGGCACCTTTTCCTCCCAACTTTCACTGAAGTTGAACAGATAAATGTATATATATGAAGTGATTTCTGGGAAGGACCAAAAAAAAAAAAAAAAAAAAAGATACCAACAACAAGAAAACAAAAAAGAGAACAAAGCAGAAGAAAACGGTGTTCATTTTCTTCCTGAGGCTGCCCTTCCTCGATACTGCTACTTGGTTTTACTACCTGCTTTTCTCCCTGGGCTTTCTTGACAAAACATGGTTCCACTACTTTTACCTTCTTCAAAGTGTTTGACAGAGTCGTTTGCTTTCAACATGGAGTTTGAGCAAAATGGACTATTGTTTTAAAATATTCTATCATGTGTGCTGTAATATCTCATCCTGGACATGATACAAATGCTATGATAAAAAGAAGAGATGCTTTTAAAGTGATCACCAGAGTTGTGAAATTCATTGGCATGATCCTTCTTTTTTTTTAAAAAAGATTTTATTTATTTATTTGACAGACAGAGATCACAAGTAGGCAGAGAGGCAGGCAGAGAGAGGAGAAAGCAGGCTCCCTGCAGAGCAGAAAGCCCGATGCGGGGCTCGATCCCAGGACCCTGGGATCATGACCTGAGCTGAGGGCAGAGGCTTAACCCACTGAACCACCCAAACGCCCCGACATGATCCTTCTTTTGAGGGTCATATTTTGTTTAATTTTTTTCTGCTCCAGCTTAACCTTCGCAGTCTTCAGTTGTTATGTGCATTAGACACAGTATTAGCAGTAGTGGCAGTAAAAATACTCCTGTCACCCTTTACAGGTACCATTTTACTAGAATCTCCTTACCACTGTAGCAGCTTTAAACCCTGTATCCACCCTGTTCATTCCTTTAAATGCCTTTTCCTTAAAACCTTTTCTTAGTTTTTGGTGTTCTATAGCTTTACCACAAAATGTTTAATTGAAGATTTCTCATCTTGCTTGGTATCTGTGCATTTCCTGTATTTCTGGATTTATCATTTCTGTAATATCCTCAGCTGTTTTCTTCTGAAATTTTGACTCTGTCCTTCTGCTGTACTTCCCAGGATTCTTATTTAAACCTCCCGTCTGTTGTTCTCTCAAGCTGGCATTCATCCTCTTCTCCTGCCTCCTTGTGTTGCATTCTGGGGAATGTCTTCACTTCTTGGTGCAGTGTTGTGAAGTCCTTCATTCGGGGCTCATCTACTGCCCCACCATTCTGGTATTTTTTCTGTTGTGTTTTACGTCTCAGTGATTTTTGGTCCCTGTTTAACTTCCTTCAGTTCCATGTTCACACTTGACCTGTTGCTTTTGATAGGCTCTTGATCCTTCTTTATTTTTAAACCTCTTTTGTGTTCTTAAACAATTAACATGTAATATTTTCTATTCTGTATCTGATCATTCCAGTGTCTAAAGTCTTCATTTTCCCTCAGTCTTCTGTCTCTCACAGTGGCCTCATTTCTTGCATGCTCTGTGAAGGGATTTTGAGACCAGATTTATTGGAACATAGATGTAATCTCTTTTAATTCTGTCTTTTGGTGTTTTTTTTTTTTGTTTGTTTGTTTGTTTGTCTGTCTGTCTGTTTTTTCCTGGAGGGTTTGTCTTTCCTTTGCCAGGAGGCTGGGAGTGTTCTTGGTTGGGATCACTTTGGTTCCATTTGAGGGTCCTGGTTTATTAAGGAAATCTCAGGTTCAGTTCCCCCAACTTACCGTGTGGTGGGAACGGGGTCTGGAGGGCACAGGCCTGTAGAGATCCTGCAGTGAAAATGGCATTTGTTCTCTGGCACCCTGATTTGTTTTTCTTGAGCTTGTTGCTTACAGATCAGGTTTTGGCTCACTTGTTTCTGCCACCTCCCTCTTCCTGCTTCCTTTCCTACCATTTTCTAAGTCCTTTGCTAGTTTTCCGATGTCTTCTAAAGCCCAGAAATGTTTTGTGAATTCCATTTGCCATCACTAATTGCAAGTCTCATCCTGCAGCAGGAAGGCCAGAGCCAGACACTGTAATGCTCTGCCTCCCACAGAGGAGATTTTAATACCCTCTCCTCGTGTTCAGAAATTCTAGATTGGAGATGGAGTTATGGATACATTACCATCTACAGAGGATTAGTTGCCTATATAATAGAACAAGTATGCATTATTCTAATCTTCCTAAAACTTCCATTTTGCATAATAAATATGAATGAATAAGGAACCCGCATTACTTTAGTTTATGCAGATGTTCGCTTTCTGTCTCTGGCTTTAGATGGTAGGTTGTCATTTGTATGGTTCATTCTGAAAATTGGGTAACTTCATTCTTATTTTCTACATGTTGGTGCCATATAAAGTGATGATTTATGGAGATTCAGAGGTAAATATTTATCAACATATAAATAATTGGGGAAGGCTTCCTTTACAAAAGGTAGAATTATTAAGACCTGTTTAATCACAGAAGGGATATCCTGTAAAGCTAGCCCATAAATAAAAAGTGGATCAGAAGAAAGCAGAGAGAGGAGTGAATTTGGAAGGAGCACGTGGAGGGACACCTACTGCCTATCCCTGTAAGTCAGGGGCAATCTGGAAGGGAAACCTTGTTAAAGGAGTCAGTAGTGTTTAGATGTAATGAGCTACTGGAAACCTCACAGTGTTCTGGTGAAGCAAGTGGTGTGCAATCAAGTCCGCAGCCCAGTTGAAGTTGTGGCTTCAGGCAGCAAGCGAGCAGGCCTTTCTGTCTGCCTTTATCTCCAGTGGGAGCGACTTGTCCTCCTTGAAGTCAGCCTCCAGACATCTTTTCCTGTCGCTACACATCTGTGCATCACTGAGAATTTCTGCGGTTGCTGCTTCATGGAGATGTTTGTCAGTTTTGGGTCTTGTTTGTTTTGTTTTGTTTTTTACCGAGGTTCACTTGCTAACTTTTCTCTTCTCTTAAAAAAAAAAATATTTAATCTAGGGGTGCCTGGGTGGCTCAGTGGGTTAAAGCCTCTGCCTTCGGCTCGGCTTGAAGGCATGATCCCAGGGTCCTGGGATTGAGCCCCACATCAGGCTCTCTGTTCAGCAGGGAGCCTGCTTCCCTTCCTCTCTCTCTGCCTGCCTCTCTGCCTATTTGTGATCTCTGTCTGCCAAATAAATAAATAAAATCTTTAAAAAATATATGTGTTTAATCTAGGGGCACCTGGGTGGCTAAGTGGGTGGGTTAAGCCTGTTTCTTCAGCTCAGGTTATGATCTCAGGGTCCTGGGATTGAGTCCTGCATCAGCAGGGAGCCCTCTTCCTCCTCCTCTCTCTCTCTGCCTCTCTGCCTACTTTTGATCTCTCTCTGTCAAATAAATAAGTAAGTAAATAAATCTTTTAAAAATATATATATATATATAATCTCTTCCAGGAAGAGATTATGCTGAGTGAAAAAAGTCAAGCAGAGAGAGTCAATTATCATATGGTTTCACTTATTTGTGGAGCATTACAAATAGCATGGTGGACAAGGGAAGATGGAGAGAAGGGAGTTGAGGGAAACTGGAAGGGGAGGTGAACCATGACAGACTATGGACTCTGAAAAATAATCTGAGGGTTTTGAAGGGGTAGGGGGTGGGAGGTTGGGGGAACCAGGTGGTGGGTATTAGAGAGGGCACGGATTGCATGGAGCACTGGGTGTGGTGCAAAAACAACGAATACTGTTACACTGAAAAAAATATATATATATATTTCATCTCTTATTACCATGTATTTCAAATGGTAGTGAGGGATGATGGTGTGGGACCCCATGAAGTGAATTTACACTGCCATTTTGACCACAATATAAGTGTCGTACACAGCCGTCCTGTGTCCCCTTTCGTTCTGAAATGGATTCTCTCTTCCCAGCTGTTATCAATAGAAGACAGGGGTCTTTGTTCTTGTAGGTGACTTGTCCAAGATCGCACAACTTTCGAGGTTTAACCTTTGGTCTGATTGTAGGACCCATTTTCTTTAACTCAGTGCCATGCAACCTGCCATGTAGGACTCTCAATACTCTCCCTCTTTTGAAGCTGAACTCCACAGGCCACATCTACCAGTGCATATCTATTTTTGTCTAGTTCACTCATTTATTGCACACATTTACTGGATGCCAGCTATGTGTTTCAGGCACCTTTCTAGGTGCTGGAGATATGGCAGTGGGCAAGTCAAACACAACCCCCTGCCCTCATTGAGTATGTTCCATTTCCTACTACTGGAAGCATCCACCAGGAACAATGGACTTATGCCAGAAGTCCAGCAATGATATGAGTTCCAGAAATTTCTGAATGGTTCTTTGTGGAAGTGATGATTTGGTGGCAGCCCTCAAGGTAGCTACCTGCACAGGCAAAAAAAAAAAAAAGGAGGGCTGGTGTAGAAATGCCTAATATATGGGCTTCAAGGTCAAATAACTGAGCCAGGTCTTTAAGGTCTTATTAAGCTCGGAGATTTTTCAAGAACTTTCCATGATACATAAGCATATTATAGAAAAAACACTATTCAAAGCACACTGTAAATTTGGAGGATGATTGTCTTTGCATTATTTTTGTGATTAAATGACAGTTGATGATACAGGCACTGTTGTAAGTCACTTATCCCTGTGCAAACACTTTGTGGTAAATTCTTTTATCATCCTTATTTTTCAGAGGTAGAGACTGATGCAAAGGGAGAAGTTTGGTGGTTCTCCACTGGCCACAGCTAAGCAAGCAAAAAGCAAAAAGCAGAGCCTGCATTGGAACCAGGCACTGTGGCTCCAGACCCCAACTCTTCACCCTTGGGCTTCTTGCAGCACGCCTGATTTCTTGTCACTAAGAACTTGGTGCAGGAGTTTAACGGTACCTTTAACTTCTAGTTTTTCTTTCTCAGAACTGAATCTGCATTGCAGTGCATCTCTGCATAAACATGTGTTTAATTTTGTCACCTTTAATTTTGTTTTTAGGTAAGATCTGAAGGAGTCAATCTGTTTCTTCTGTGGCTTCAAGCACTTCAGACAAACTTTGCAGAAGAGCAGGTGCTGATTTTTGCTTGCCTCGTGCCTGGTTTCCCAGCGATCATGTCATCCTTAGGGACCTGCATGGTGGAGACACTCATCAGTCCTAGCCCTGGTGTGGCGGATGGTGAGGAACATTTTAGCCAGCCTTACAGGTTGAAATGACTCTGGAAGTTCTCTTGAGGGATTCCTCAGCTTGTCAGGATCCTGAATAGAACCCTTTATTTCGTAGATGGGTTTGGAGGAGGAATTATCCCCTGCTCTTGTTCACAGTAATGTCTTACAGACATTAGAATAGAAAGAATCAGAGCCTTTTTTATATGCAATGAGGATGGGAGACATTTACTGAAGTGGTGGAAACAGGAATGGAAGGGAGGACTCAGATGTTGGGAACAACAGGAAGTGGAGACACATCATGTATCTGGAGTGTTTCCTTGGCTGTGAATGAAATTTAAATCTGCCATCCAAAACTACTGTTTATTGTCCTCAGCATGATTGTTTCACGAGTGGACATTCATCTGCTCACCCAGCCCTGTATTTTCATGCCGCATTCATGGAAAGACAGTAGCTGCTTCCTGGGAAAGTCATGGCAACCATCTGTGTCCCATGAGTTTTTAAGGAACTTGCCAGTTAGGGCCAATGATTGATTAATGCACATCACTTTATTGCCCAAAGACAGGTATTTGATCCTTAGGCTGACCGAAGCAGAATTTGGCAGAGAGAAGAATAGTTTAGAGGGAGAGGTGGCTTCATGGGAGTTTGTACCGTATTTCCAACCCCTTGATGCTTGCTGGCCTGGAGTGTAGCGTGAGCAGGTTCCAAAGGAGGGGCAGATGTATTTTAATGAAGGCCATTTTTTAAAAACCCTTTGAACGTTGGTGAAAGAACTCCTTTTTTTCCCCACTCTGGAGCAAAGATATATCCACAAGAATCACTCCACTCTTGCCGGCCATATCAGGGGAAAGGATCGCTGAGGACCAAACATGCTTTTTCCTTCAAGTACTATTGAACTGTATGGTTATTCAGGTAAAAGCAAAATCTTGGATAATTCAGGAATGGTCTTTCTCTTGATAGGAAAGAGGAAACATTGCTTATTTTCTCCCAGCTCATCCATATTTTGTATGTTTGCTTGTTTGTTTGTTTGTTTGTTTGTTTTTTGAGTTGACTCTTTATGATATTTCACTAGAACTTGAATATGTGCTATATCACATCAGCAAAGACCTGGCATACATAATATTTTGTGTGACAGTGTATGTCAAGCAAACATTTCAGTTCTCCCATCTGCTTTTATATTACCATATTCACACAGAACACTTTACTTCTAACACTGTGGCTGAGGCTGTGGATTTTTCCCTCACCAGGCAACTCTGCAACACCAGCTGGGTGTCCTGTAGTTTTACTCAGCTTTGACACTGTCTGCCTTGATATGGCATCTGATCCCACAGGTTAAGGGCTCAGTCCCGTGAGACTGTTCCATCACATTCAGGTGCCAGTCATAAGTAGGAGGAGCCCAGGTTACCCACAACTTCTCTACAACTTGGCTACAAATCAGAGGTTCCTTCAACTCCTCCTCTGGTTCAACTGAGTGGCTCGCAGAACTCTGGGAAACATTTGTTTTCATTTGCAATTTATGAAAGATATGATAAAGGATACAGATGAACAGTCAGATGCAGAGACACAAAGGGCACAGTCTGGGAGGGTCCCAAGCACAGGAATGTCTATTCCTGTGGAGCTGGGTTTTATCCCCCTCCTGGTACCTGGATATGTTGACTTACCTGGAAGTTTCCTGAAACCCCTGCTATGAGGATTTTTTTTAAAAGATTTTATTTATTTATCAAAGAGAGAGAGGGGGAGAGAGCGAGCACAGGCAGACAGAATGGCAGGCAGAGGCAGAGGGAGAAGCAGGCTCCCTGCTGAGCAAGGAGCCCGATGTGGGACTCGATCCCAGGACGCTGGGATCATGACCTGAGCCGAAGGCAGCTGCTTAACCAACTGAGCCACCCAGGCGTCCCTGCTATGAGGATTTTTATGGAGGATTCCTTACATAGATGTGCTCTGCTTTTAGCCCCCTCCCCTCTCTGTGGGAATGTAGGGGTTGGGGTGGGGGTGCCGAAGATTCTAAATTCTAATCATGGTGTGGTCTTCCTGGTGATGTGTCCCCACTGAGGAGCCATCTCGGAGCCCACCCAGAGTTGTGTTATTAGAACAAAATATTAAACTCAAAATGGATGGAAGACCTCAATGTAAGATAGGAATTCTTGCCAGTTTTCTTAAGGTGATTCTTTCTCTCTGCTATCCCTCAAGATTCTATCCTTGCCTCCCTTCCTGACTGCACTGTCCTATTGGGCAATCTTGCCTATTGGGCAGGTGGAATGGACCAGTAGGGTCAAAATGCACAGCTTCTAGAAGGCAAAGGGATACTCCAGTCTGCTCTCAGGACTTTGGAGTCTTTGTGTTTTTGGTGCTGGTGAAAGGAAATGAGAGAGGAGAGCAGACAAGAAAGAATGCTAAGTCATTAGAGAGAACTGGTAGGATAAAATACAGGCATGATGAGTAGAATGAGTTTAAAAACATGATACCATTGGGTGATTTTTTTAATACTCAGTAAGAATATTTTTAACAAAGTGAACCATTTAGTTTTGAAATATTCATTCTTAGCATAATTTGTGTTTTAAGATAGGATTACATTACATGATTGTCAACATTATTTGTCACCATGACTTTTTTTTAAATTTCGGATAGGAATTTTAATAAGATAGCATTTTATTTCAGTAGACATTTAAGTTAAAATTTAAATGTATATATGTTCTTTCCCACATATTATCCAAAGGCTACAAATTTAGAGTGGAAGAATAAGGAGAATCAAGATACTTGTTTTAAAGTTCTTTTTACACTGTTTTGAAAATATTGTCTTCCTCATTTATTTCCATCATTTACCATGTTAGCAAAATCTACAAACTTGTACTTGGTAAGTACTGATTGGGCTGGGTATAGAGGATGTCCACAGGGAAGCTGCCATTCTCTTTCAAAGTGACCTTTGTTTATTTTTAAACAAAATAGTCACTTTATTCTTATATTTAATGGTAACTTTATTGTAAGAGGTTTAAAGTTTCCTAATAAATGATTTTACCTATTTGTACAAACTATTTATTTGTACCTCAGGAAGACTGTGGCTCCTAAAATAATTCAACATGTGTCATGATTCTTCTTGGTATAATTATATTTAAAATTAAGTTTTAAAATTTTAATTTTTAATTGAAACTGTTTATTGAAGGCAGTGTTTATTTTCTCATGCAAAGATGTTGAAATAAACATTCTCGTTGAAGTCTTTTCTTAACGGTGTTGAGGTACGGTGACCCCAGGCCCCAGACCTTGCCCAGTGGTGAGGCAGACCATCCCAGGCCATGCAACTGCCCAGAGTAGCCCTTCCTTATATCCTGGATCTTTCATCCACTACGTGCTACTTACAGCTTCTTATGGAGGGGCCAATATTTGGGCAACTGTGCAACCTAAGGGCAGTAAGCTCCAGAAAGGAAGGAAACATGAGGGAATTTCTAGTTTCACTGCTCAGGGTTTTTTGGGTTTTTGTTTGTTTGTTTGTTTGTTTTCCCCTATGAAAAATGAAAGCTCACAGGACATAAGTATCCCTTTGATTGGTGCTGGGGTGGGGAAGCAAATTTTCTTCTCCCTATTATTGGAAAGCAGGCAAAATTAGTTAAAGTGAATAATCAGAAACAATTTGGGAGGGAAAGAGATCACAACAGGCATTAATCCATGTGGTGAATGTGGACTACTAATTCAGTTGTCTTTGGGTGTTTACTTACATACACACAAATGTGCATGCTTGGATCAGGGGAAAGCAGCAAAAACTTGATGCCTTTTGAAATATGTAGAAGTACTAACCTTTAGAGGTACCGGGCTGTGTATTTGTTAGCTATCTGTATATGGGTATTTTTTTCAGAACTTGATTCTGATTTGATAAATAGTCTATATTCACTGTGGAAAACATAGTATACTTTAATATATTGAATTAAAGTTCTTTATTGAGAACTTGTCTGCCTCATGCAAGTGCCTCCAGGTATATAAAAGGTGGGAGGTCGGGGTACCAGGTGGTGGGTAATATAGAGGGCATGGATTGCATGGAGCACTGGGTGTGGTACAAAAACAATGAATACTGTTATGCTGAAAATAATAAAAAAAAAAGAAAGTAAGAGAGCTGGACATACAGCAAGTAGTAGCTCAAGTCCAATACCATGTAACTTTTTGTATTGATTATGAAATTTAAAGGAGAAAGGGACTTTTTTTTATTATTCTATTTCTTTTCAGTGTTCCAGAATTCATTGTTTATGCACCACACCCAGTGCTTCATGCAATATGTGCCCTCCATAATACCCATCACCAGGCTCACCCAACCCCCTACCTGCCTCCCTTCTAAAGACCTCAGTTTGCTTCTCAGAGTCCACAGTCTCTCATGGTTTGTCTCCCCCACCAATTTCCCTCAACTCACTTCTCCCCTCCATCTCCCAATGTCGTCTGTGTTATTCCTTATGCTCCAGAAGTAAGAAACCATATGATAATTGACTCTGCTTGACTTATTTCACTCAGCATAATCTCTTCCAGACCAGTTCATGTTGATACAAAAGTTGGGTATTCATTCTTTCTGATGGAGGCATAATAATCCATATTGTATATGGACCACATCTTTATCCATTCATCCATTGAAGGGCATCTTGGTTATTTCCACACTTTAGTGACTTTGGCCATTGCTGCTATGAACATTGGTGTACAGATGGCCCTTCTTTTCACTACATCTGTATCTTCTTGGTATATACCGAGTGCAGTTGCAGGGTCATAGGGCAGCTCCATTTTAATTTTTTTGAGGAATTTCCACACTGTTTCCCAATGTGGCTGCACCAAGAAAGGGACTTGTTATTAATTCTGTGGAGCTGGTCAAGTCAAAATTCAAAGATGAATTTTTTCAGACATAAAGTAGTTTATACTGATTCTATTCTTCAGATTCATCGACAAGGAAAAGGCTATAAAACTAAAGTCCCATAGATTGGATTAGGGTAGTATTGGATGTTAAAGTACCTGAAATGATGAAGAATGTCTGTACATTCTTCTAGATTTGTTTCAGTCCTAAAATATTAAATTAGTTATAATGTATGTGAAAATATCCTTACTATTAGAATTGCTTATCCTTTCTCAAATTTTCTAGTGGCTTAGTACTTAGTACTTCCACCGCTGTATGCCATAGCTATAATAAGCAAGCAGTAACAGGAGTCACCATCCCACCTTTGTCAGGTCACAAGGCAGAATCAGAAACAAGTCTACCAAAAAATGTCATCCCTAATAATTTCTGGTACTTTAATTTTAAAGTTTTAGTTGATATTCATCCAATCAAATATAGAGCTGAGGTATATGTTTGTGAGAAATTGAACTGTTTAGGGTGCTGGCTTACACTCACTCCGCTAATCATGTATTCTGTTTCCTTCCAGACATCCCCCATTTGAGACCAGCGCCAGTGTATGTACATTACTACAACTCAAGACAATGAAAACATTTATAGTATAAAAATTCCATACATGGCAATTCACATTGTTTTTATTAAATGGATTATAAATTTCTTTTTGGAAAAAAGTATCTAGCTATAATCCAAAACACTCAAAATCGAGTTGCTGTACTGCCCCAAATCATACAGGTATGTCATTCCTCTTTTTCTTATATTTTACATAGGTAAAAATACACTAACACATACCAAAGTAATTGACTCATAGGGGTTTTGGTTCCTAAAGGATGCTGGTTCTAGGGATTATGTTTATGGGTGGGCTCTCTCTCTGTTGCTGAGGCGTCAGAGGGACTTCTGAGATAGCACTTGCCATGCCCTGCTGACATTGTCATGACAAGGTGATCTTGGGGGCCAGGGAGATGTTCTGAAAACATGATGTTGTGTGCAGTCTCCTGGACCCTCTCATTTTCCTTCCTTTGCTCAAGAGCCAGTGACATCAGAGCATAAGACCAGGGGCCTGTGTTGCCTTCACCCATCCCCAGCACCAGGCAGGCCCTCAATAATCATGTAGGTGGGCTGTGGGAAGGACCTATTTGACTGCCAAGTGCCTCTTGGCATCTCAGAGGGAGCAGTGGAAGAGATCTCAGGATTTTGAGGTGCCATGATAGAATGCCTGGAAGAAAAGGCAGACTCTCTTTAGAAGGCTTTCAGTGAAGACCTCTTTCTGTGTGGGGCCCATGGTATACCTTCCCTCTCTTGTGGTCCTTGGTCATAGAGAAATGGGCTTTCCCAGCAGGTTGAGTTTCTTAGAGACTTTGTGCTGTGTAAGGAAGGACAACTTGGGGAGGTTTGAGAGGGGCTGCTTCATGGCAGGGGCCTGCTTTTATGCACAAAGCATGGTCCCCTTAGAGTAGCTTCGCTGATGCCCCAGAGTTCCCAAAAGTGTGACTAGGCCTGAGCTGCAAGAGTTCACACACCTGAGTGGCAGGTAGCATCTTGGTGGAGGAGCACCAAACTGAGGTCCAGAGCACGTGTCCTCATTGATTAAAAACTGACTACAGAGCTAGACAAACTTATTGTCAAGAAGTCTGAGGAGGATACAGTTACAGTAAAGAGTAGCAAAATACTTACTGAAGATTTTGAAAGGGAGCTTTGGGGTGCGTGGATGGCTCAGTTGGTTAAATGTCTGCCAGAGATCAAACCCTGTGGTGGGGGGTGGGGAGTCCCTGCTAAGTGAGGAGTCTGCTTCTCCCTCTCCCTTTCCCTCTGCCACTCTCCCTGTCTGTGCTCACTTTCTCTCTGTCTCTCTGTGTCAAATAAATTTTATAAATCTTTTAAAACATAAAAATACAAGAAAGATTTGAAACTTAAATTCACTAGTTGTACCATGTAATAGGAACCCTGTAAACAGTAATGATCACTGCTGAGAACAAAATTGATTTTTTTAAAGATTTTATTTATTTGGCATAGAGAGATCCCAAGTAGGCAGAAAGGCAAGCAGAGAGAGAGGAGGAAGCAGGCTTCCCACCGAGCAGTGAGCCCAATGCAGGACTCGATCCCAGGACCCTGAGATATGACCTGAGCTGAAGGCAGTGGCTTAACCCACTGAGCCACCCAGGTGCCCCACAAAATTGATTTTCCAAAGGAATATCCCAGAACACTGAGGAAAATTTCAAAGAGATGGAAATGAGAAACGAATAAGTAAGATCTGAGGTCAGGTCCAAATCTACCTTGCAAGTACCCTGAGGACAAAAGGAGAAAATAACAGAAGTTATAACTGAACTAATGCAGCATTTACTTGAGCTGAAAAACAGTCATGCCTTCAGTTCATAAAGCCTTCAAGTCCCAGGGAGAATTAGCTGAACAGACTCAAACCAAAACAGACGTAAACCTATTTGACTTTAAGGGACTAAGAAAAAATTGTCAGAGTTCCAAACAGAAACCAGCAGTTCCTTCTAGAAAATGAGACATATTATCATTGAATATTGACTTTAAGCTCTATCCCTCAGAGCTGAAAGAACTCTCTTTCTTAGAACTCTTGCTTCCTATCACATATGTAAGGAGATTTCAGGTTGATTAACCTTGTAAATTGGTTTAAGTTCTAACTCTACAAACAAAATGATAAAGAATTTGGAGACAATCTAGGGGCATGTAAAAATTTGGGAAGTGGTAGACTACCTTAGGTAGAGATAAGACCCACAGACCATAGAAGAAATGACATGCCTCTTTATTTTAAAAATTTGAAAAAGATTTGTATATCAAAAAAGAGTAAAGCTGCATGTGGGCAACAGGCTGTGAAAAGCATCTGTAACATCAGCTGTTCAAGGAGTTCATGTCTCTGACGTGCCTACAAATTGAGAAGAAGACAAACAGTCCTATTGAAAAACAGACCAAATGAGAGGAAGGAGAAGTTCATGGAAAAGGAAACAGAAATGACCCTGGATTTCATAGTGAGCCAGGGAACACCATTAGTTCTGGACCATGCTGAGACACCTTTATTCACTCACCCTGTAGACAAAAACTAAAAATCATCAGGTAGACAAAAATTTGCATGAAATCATATATAAGAAACTCAGCCCCACTCTTTGATAAATTTTACAGTCTATTTTGTGTGATTGTTAAGTCAATTCAAAACAATCTGTTTAGAGACTCTGACTGTTCCCTACTTGGTTACAAATTTTCAGGGAACCATCACTGTATTTATTGAGAATAATTTCCTCATTCTTGAAAAATACATTTGAGTGATGAAAAATAGCAAGAATAATGGAATAGCCACAAATTCAAGGTTCTAGTTTTCCCCCCGCCCTTAGTGGGAAAGGAAACTTTTCACACATGTGAGTCATCTACTTTTATTATCTGGATTTCTTAGTTTCCGTAAAGTCTGACCTCCTGAATCAGTTTGGATGGTTGTCTCATCCTAACTCAAACTGTCTTAAAGATTAAAAAAAAAAAAAAAAACCTTCAATCTCATGAAGAAGCAGCTCATGGCAGTGCTTGCAGAGAATGTGTTTTATTCACACTGTCTCCATGATTTTCTCCATTTTTCCCTACTGTGCCATTTCCCTCTGGCCAGTTTGTCTTCCACCCCCTGCTGACTGTGTGATGGCTGCCTGCAGTGGGGGCACTGCTTTTCTTGTTCACATTCAGAGACAACCCAGATATTTCTGTAAAGCCCTTCCCGTTTGTGTGTGTGGGACAACCTAGGTTACTGTCTCTCATAGAACAGTAACAAGGCACTGACTGTCGTGCAGCTGGCTGTGTGAATGGCCCAGGAGGAACATGACTGGCTTCCATGACAGACCCCTTCCCTGTAGTGTGGATGGGGCCAGCTTCCTGTGAGTCACCTGGGCTGCAGTGGAGGAGGCACACAGTGCACTGGGGTTCAGGGAGGGGGAGGGAGGAAGGATGCTGGCAGTCAACTCTCCAGATCCAGTACTACCACACCCTGAAGATAGTCCTACCTAGAAATGGTCCCTGCCATTGTACAGACTCAATATGTCTCAGTGAGTTCTTCTAGTAGTTTTTAGTGCCACTGTAGCAAATGACAAATTCTCAGTGGCTTGAAACAACACAAATTGATTATCTTGCAGTTCTGGAGGTCAGAAGTTCAAAAATCAGTCTCAGTGTGGTAAAATCGGGGTGTTAGCAGCCTGTGTTCCTTCTGGAGGCTCTAGAGGAGAATCCACTTTCTTGCCTTGTCCTGCTTCTAAAGCTGCCTGCATTCCCTGACTTGTGGCCCTTCATTGCACCACCTTTTATCCCTCTGTTTCCAACTTCACATTGCCTTCTGATTCTGATCCTCCTGTCTCCTTATGGATCCTCATGATTACATTGGGACCACCGAGGTAATCCAGGATAATCTCTCCCCCCTCACACCTTAATTTAATCATGCTTGCTAAATCCCATTTGCCAGGTAAGGTAAAGTACTCAGAGCTTCTTGGGCTCAGGATATGGTCATCTTTGGGGCAGTCGCTATTCAGCTGGTCAGTTGCCTCCTGTGCTCCCTTTTATGCCTCACACCTCATCTCACATGTGTCTGCTGTGTTCCTCTCTTCATCTGCATTGCAAATGAGAAATGCAGCAATTTAAACCATTGAATATTAGATTTTGGAGATAGTTGCAGGAATAAAAGCACATATAATTTTATTTGTGTCCTAAAAGTTTTTGTTTGGAATTTTAAATTTTATCTAATTGTCCCTAGGTAAATTAAATATGATTCAATCAGTTGATCTGAAAAATCTTTTCAAAGAGTATACCGCTGTTGTAAAGGCCCTTCAAAACAGTATTTTGAGTGCTGTTTCCAAATGAAGTTTACACTTTCACCCTTATCACTGTATTAAAGGTCATGTTGGAGGGTTTTGTGTGTGTGTGCTTTTTTCCAAAGTGAACTTGCTTCTCTATCTAAAACTAATACCTCTAACAGTATTTTTCACCAGGGAGGAGAGGAATTAGTGTATCTTCTAGACTAAGTTTTCTTTCCACGTGAAGAATCTGTTAGGACTAATACTCATGGGAGAAGGAAAAGACAGTAGCTCTTACACCCCATATACTATGTTGACAACAACAGTATAAGCCTGACCAAAGCTGTACATCTTGGTGCATCATTTCAGCTGAAACGTGTTCAGTGAAGTATGATTTATTCCTTAGTAATTCATTTTTGTGTGAGATAAAAGTACATCAACAGAAATAAGGGAAAGCAGAGTGGTAATTTTAAAATTTCATCATTGACTGTTTTTTTTTACCAGTTCTATAAGCACATTAATTGATATTAAAACCCATAAAAGCTCATTTGGGAATGAAAAAGAAAGTTTGAGGTGGTATTGATTTTTTAATGATATTTGTATTTATTTGTATGATTACGCTTAGTTACACTTTGATTGAGTCCGAATGTGCCCTTCAACAATAATCCATGGGCTCTGGGTTTCCTGAAGTTGTATGTCATGGGGTGAACAGTTAGAAAAAGTGAATCCCACCAATTGACAACCCTATGGGTGTTTATATATTACACAAACACATTTGTTTGTTGACTGCCACTCCAGTACTTTCTGTGTCCTCGAGCTCCACCCACGTGGTGCAGGCTGCCCCCATCTGTGCTGGAGAATCATGACGGGGCATTCAGTGGCCTTAGGCATCCCCAGAGAGCTGCAGTTGCATCCTCTCATTTCCCACCTAGTTTGTGGGCATCCCCCTTTAGCTTGACCCTGACAGTGGACAGGTCTCAGTATGAGCTGTCTGTGGGAAGAAACAAGATGTTTGGGGGGCAGCGGTAGTTGTTGATGGGAAGTTTTAAGTGTCAGGTTGTATCTTGCAATTTTCTGAACCCTGGCAGTGCAGGCCTGGGCCAACCTGGTATGTCTGTTTCACCAACCAAATCTTCCTCATGTGCCCAAGAAGTGAAACCATATTTGCATTTGCCACCAGAATCAACTAATCTAAATAATAGTTGAGAATTCCAGCTTGATTATAGTGAGTGGAAAATGGACCTCTCTCGGGTTAATTCTTACACTATGATTTTACTGTTCATCTTCATAAAAGGGATAAGAAATGAGGAAACGTGGATTATCAGTTTGTTTTCACTCTCATCACTCACTGCAGTTATAATTTTCAAAATACCAAGATGTTTTTCAAAAGTAGTTGTTTTTTTGTTTTTTGTTTTTTTGTTTTGTTTTGTTTTGTTTTTGTGGAGGGAGTAGGGACTAAGACTAAGGAAAGCATTGTTCTATCAAGAGAAGTCGTTTTCAATTTATGGTATGATGGCAAATCCATCTCGTATGTCCTATTTGGATAACAGAGCTCACTTTTAATTTTTTTAAACTTCCTTTGATTTTTTAATTGAATTATAGCTGACCCACAATGTTGCATTCGTTTCAGATATAAAACAACAAGATTTGACAAGTCTGTATGTTATGCTGTGCTCGCCGTACTGTACCACCAACCATATTCCCTATGCTGTGCCTTTCGTCCTGCAACTTATTAATTTTGTAACTGGAAGCCTGTTATCTCCACTGTATTTCACGCATTTTGCCTGTCCACCCGCTGCCTCCTCTTTGGAAACGATCAATTTGTTCTCTGTAGTTATGGGTCTCTTTCTGTTTTTCTGTGTGTTCAGAGAACTTTTTAAGATAACTTGGTGCCTTTAAACATATTCCTTGATTTCCATTAGTTTGGATACGTATTTGCCATGTTACCCAATTAGTTATGTAATGACTTCAAAATTTGGGGGCTTAAAACAACCCTTTTGTCATATTACATATGTTTTGGGGGTCAGAAATTGGGGCAGGATCTCATGGGGCAATTTTTATGCTTAATACGGCATTAACTGAGGTCAGTGGGTGGTGGCCTTCAGCAGGCGGCTGCTTGTTCTAGAGGATTCAGGATGACTTTATGTACATGCCTGTCACTTTGATGGGTACAGTTGGGAGATGAGGCTCAGATGGCCCTCCACTTCCGTGCAGTCTTTGTAACAAGGTTGTTGGACTTATTTCCTGTCCACTCAGAGCTCCAATAGCAAATGTTCCAAGAGAGGGGTTCCTTTTGGACTTGGGCCTGAAACTGACACGTTTATTTCACTGTTTAACACAGTCACATAGCCCATGTGAATCAAAGGGAAATGGGAGTCATAGGATTTGTGATCATTTTTTAACGTGCTACATATGTTCATATGTGCATTTTTTCCCATTTCTCTGACCTGTGGGAAAATGGAAGTTATTGATCAAAGAGTCACAGGTTATCAAGCTGTATGAGAGACTTCAGACTTAATCCAACCTCCATACTTTATAGATTATAGAATATATACGTAGGTGCACATGTACATCTCCATATCAGTTATTATATATACACTTGTATATCACTAAAAATGGTATCTGTGGATTAGCCAATTCTTCTATCTTCATAGGAATGAAAAGGACTCGTCATTCCCCGGCAAATCTGAAGAAAGAAGCCAGAGCAAGAGTAAGGGAGAAAGAGAGTGAGAGGAGCATCTGATGGGATAGGATTTCTTACAAAAGGACTCCTGAAGTGACCAGAGAAAACAGACCAACAGAAAAGGGCAGACTTTGACCAAGCGGTGCTCAACGACGTGAATATCCACATGGAACAGAAGAGGTTTTAACGCTATTCCCTACTGATGTAGCCTACATACTAAAGAGGACATCAGAAGTTTTCTGGAAGATACCATAGAAAACCATTTTGAGGACCTGGGGGCGGTGGCAGAGATGAGTGGAACAGAACACCAAAAACAGGAAGCCCAAGAAAGCTTGGGTGCCGCTTCCAGATGGCGACGAGAGAAGAATTAGGCACGAACCAGTCAGCTGGAAAAGACTGGGAGCAGGGGACAACAGTCGAAAAGGACGTCTGCCAAGAGCAACTCGACAGTCTCACTTTTATTGGATAGAAAACAATAGCCAAAGAAGGATTGAGGAAGGTCAAATGTTAATCCCATCTTGCTGACAAGCAAGAAGGAGGATAAAGTTTATAGTTAAACAAGCACATTGAAAGAACTCTTCTAACTAGCAACAGGCACTTCTGGGAAGAGAAAGGCTCTATGGCGGATAAGGGAGGCAGGCGGTTTTCATTCCGCCCTGAGCTAACCTGTCGTTCCCAGGTGCTCCGCTTTCCTGAAGCAGGCGGCATTCCGCCCTGGGCCGGCCGGGCTTCCAGCCAGCGCAGCTTCTGTGAGGGGGCTGCATTCCGCCATGAGCAAGCGAGGTATCCCCCGCTGCCCAGCTTCTGTGAAGGGGCGGTGTTCCGCCCTGAGCAAGCTGGGCATCCCCAACTATAAGTGCTACCATTTTACTTAAAACTGTGAAATTGGGTCAGATTTAAATTTCAATTTATGTTAAAACATTCTGTAAACTGTGTTAAACTTTGACATTTGTTCCCTCTGTTCAGTGAATAACACTATATCATATTCTGAAAAATATGCTAATTTTCATTTTGAAATATATCCCTTTTTCCTCTTATGGTAATTATTAATATGAATTAATAGTAGAATTTGATATGGTTCCATATGCCCATAAATACTTTATTGTATATCATCAAATTTAATAATGAATATAATGTACTTCTTTGGACAATTTTTAAAGACCAGTCTACTCTTAAAACAAAAAAATGGAGACGCACTTCTTTAGTTCACACAAATTTCATTTTATTATATATAACCTCAGATAAATTTCAACAAATCATAATTTATTAAAATTATGTCTACTTAAAAATCTCATAGAAGAGTAAAACCATCAAAAATAATAATAAACACACACAACACACACACATCACCCATGTATTGGCAAATGACAATTGCTGTAACAATACATTAGGCATTCCACTGTTAAGAAATATCAAAATTTCCATCAGTGACAAAAAGATTTGTATCCAAATGGACTGATT
Source organism: Mustela nivalis (assembly GCF_964662115.1). NCBI lineage: Eukaryota > Metazoa > Chordata > Mammalia > Carnivora > Mustelidae > Mustela > Mustela nivalis. Next base: position 86,604 of record NW_028135178.1, read on the forward strand.
TTCCAGAATCCAAGAAAAAGTCTCCTAGGGTTTATTTAAAGATAAATATTTGAACAAATACTTCTTAAATTTAGGAAATTCAGAACATATGATTAAAGAATATTTGCAGTGCAGACTATATTCAATCCTTCCTTCAAAATGTGCCTTTGAGTACATAATTCTGTTTTCTCTATCTAAATTGAGCTGTCCTCCAAGGAAGTTTTCTAAAATGTGTGTCTCTGTGTGATAAATGTTCTAAGACCTAACATGCTTCATTGTATTTTTACTGTACTCTCAAATTTAATCAATAATTTGGCTTGATGTATAATATCTAGTTTCAAATATCTTTTCCATCTATACAAACCCCCAGCTGTCTCCTTTATATGCTATTACTATTGAGAATTCTGCTGTCAGTATTATTCTTGTACATTTTAGGTGATCTGTTCTTCTCTTGGGCATCATTTATGCTCTTCTATGTTTTTGATATTCGTAAAACTCATCATAATGTATATGAGTGGTTTTGTGTGTGTGTGGATTTTGTTTTGTTTTGTTTCTGATTTCTCATGTTTGGCATCATTTTAAGTCTGGTAATTTTTATCTTTCTTTAATTCTCCAAAATTTATCTCAGTACTTATTTAAATATTTTCTTTATTTTTTTTTTCTTTTCTGCTGCATTTGGGCAGAAGTCATTAATTTGTTTGTTTGTTTGTTTGTTTTTCCCAACTCATTTATTCATTTTACAGCTATATTCATCTTAGGCTCCATTTATTGTATTCTTTATTTCAACAATTTTCACTTAATTTATATTCACAGTATAGTATCTTTTCTTTGTATATGTATATCATTATTTTATCATATACTTTTAAGCTATTTTTAAAAATATTTTACTTATTTATTTGACAGTGAGAGATCACAAGTAGGCAGAGAGGCGAGCAGAGAGAGAGGAAGGGAAGCAGGCTACCTGCTGAGCAGAAAGCTCGATGTGGGGCTTGATTCCAGAACCCTGAGATCATGACCTGAACAGAAGGCAGCGGCTTAATCCACTGCGCCACCTAGGCGCCCCTAAGCTATTTTTTTAATTCCTGTTCCAATAACACTTGGATTGCCATATAAAGTTAACCACATCATCTTTTTTAGGTAAGTAATTGTACTTTTTATATGCATAGTTATTTTGGTCCATGAGTTCAGCTCTTCTTCGGATCATCAAATCTCTGTAAAGTCTGGGTATGCTAGGATTTTCTAAGCAACAATAAAATACATTGAAACCTGGTAGCTTAATTATAATAATGTTTTCTTTCTCAATCATTCACAATAGTATTACATTCTGAGTAGCTTCCTTCTATTTTGCAGCTATAGTGTTTGGAAAAACTTGAATTGTGATATCACTGTGATAATGTGAATTAGTCAGGGTTTTTCAGAGAATCGGGAAGAGAAAAAAAGGAGGATATTCTCCAGGGCCAACTCTAGAAGTGACTATTAAAACATCTGTCCAAATTCAATTGAACAAAACTCAGAAATGCCATCTCCAGCGAAATACAAAGAAGATTATATATAGTTCTGTGCACACACATCTCATTTGACCCAATGATGTACATCAATGAAAGACTGAAGGCCAATCACCACTCCATGGGAGAATTTAAAAATAAATTTACTAATGAGGCCAAGAATTCAGAATCACAAATACTTCAAAACTAATAATAACTGCCTTCACTTGATGTTATTCTATAAGATAAATCCTACGATCAAGTTTCAATTTTAAATTCTTACAATTTTAAATTCTTAAATCCTTATGAAAAAGCATCATTTGGAGGGAGCAGTTTTCATAATTTATCATCCATCAGCCTTTTTTTAAAAGATTTTATTTATTTATTGGACACAGAGAGAGATAAAGAGAGAGAGAGAGAGAGATCACAAGTAAGCAGAGAGGCAGGCAAGCAGGGAGGGAAGCAGGCTTCCTTTTGAGCAGAGCCCGATGTGGGGCTGGATCCCAGGACCCAGAGACCATGACTTGAGATGAAGGCAGAGGCTTAACCCACCACCCACGTGATGAGAGAGCCACTCAGGTGCCCCTCATCCATCAGTCTTAATTGATTGGAGGAAAATGTGTGTAGGAATAATGCCTTAGGGAGCTAATCTCTCTAAAGAATTTTCAAGTCTTTACCCCTTCAAGGTTTTTGTACAGTTCTGATAGCCTCTAAACATCCAGCTGATTTCTACAGTGACAGGCCTGTTAAAACCTGTCTTCAAACCAGGAATAGAGCTTGAAACATACCAGTCAAGAGCAACTTTGAGTCTTTTAAGAAATTTATCATCATTTCTTTGTTTTTGGTTAATATCTGAAATAGTTCCATATTACACTTGCATAATTTCTCCAGAGCTGACTTTGAAGGAGGCATTCAGTTCCATCTAGTTCCATATTTTGGCAAGAACTATAATTCTATATATATATATAAAAACATATTTTAGGGCGCCTGGGTGGCTCAGTGGGATAAAATCTCTGCCTTCGGCTCAGGTCATGATTCCAGGTTCCTGGGATTGAGTGCCACAGTGGGCTCTCTTCTCAGCAGGGAGCCTGCTTCCATTCCTCTCTCTCTGGCTGCCTCTCCGCCTTCCTGTGATCTCTGTCAAGTAAATAAATAAAATTTTTTAAGAAACATATTTTATACCAGTTATTCATGTTTATTAACTAAGATATCACAATACAAATAATACAAACAGTTGCTCTTTATTAATACCTTCAACCAAGATCAAAAAATATGTCATATTTTCTCCAAAAATTTTATATCATCTGATAGGTCAGATATATATAAAATTACATTTAAAGTTTTAAAAATATCAGCAAATATTTTCATTTAAATGCAAATTTGAAAAAAAATCTACTTTTCCAAACACGACTTTTTATCCTATTTTTTTTTAATTTTGTCGACAACTGATAAAATGTTTAGCGAGACTATAAATGTTAGATCGAAAAAAATGATTAATACATGTAGGTTCAAATTATTATGTTCCATTAAAAATGATTTAGTCTTTGATGAACATCTGTTTGTTAATATGTTGTATCCAGATATAGTAAATTAATGATATATATATAAAATTATAGGGAAATGACACCTTCCGTTCCATTATGAGTAGAGCTTTTAAAATGCTATTTGTCACAATCTGTCATCTTGTCATTATGTAGCATTATGTAGCATTTAAAAAATGTATACTCTTCACTTCGAAGTCTTTTAGAAATCTAAAATATGACTTTCTATGGTTTGTGTTTCCATATTCCTTTATTGCCAGTTTGAACAAATCCACATGCTTGGATTCAAAAGTAATAAATTCCTCTTATTTGGAAAAATGATGTTTATTTTTGTTCTCTCACCCTTCACAGGTGGTTTCATTTTAGCACACTTCAGAGTTATAATTTCATGCTTATTAAAAACATTTATTATGATCTACGTAGATGAATGAAACTTTTATTTTATTAAATTATTTGACAAAAAATCTGTTATTTTTAAAAATGTATTTCCTTTGAAGGGTTAATTTAGAACGTTCAGAGAGGATCTAGGAGTGCGGTATTATGCAGTTTTTAAGTAGGTATGAAATGGTTATTTATATGATTGTTTCTTTAAGGCTTATGTATATTGTCCATTATATGCTATAAAATATTTTGAAAGTAAATTTAAGGTATGTTTTACATAGTTTATATTTTGGAAAAAAATTATTGAAATGACTTATGAAATTCAGTATACTCTCATCATTAATTTATTCTGAAATTTACCAATTGTCTATTGAACCTATTATATGGCAGATATTACTTCAGACTACACTGGTAAATGAAATACTTGGCTTTGTAGAACTTTTATTTTCATGGGTGAGACAATTAAAAGCTATAAACCTTAATAAAAATTGCATAGTGCATTCAAAATTGATGAGTATAATGGGGAAAAAGAAAAATTCGATCAGGGTGAGAAAAATCAAGGTTGCTAGGCAGGGGATGGGGAGTTAAAATTTTTAATAGGAAGATCAGGGTAGTTACAATGAAGCTGACAATTGAACAAAGGTATGGAAAGGTGATGAATTTGCCCAGAACTATCAGCAATAAGGTCACTCCAGACAAAGGAATTGGCTATCTTGAAGGCCATAAGGTTGGATCATGCCTGGCATATCTGAGGAATAGCAAGGAGGCCACTGTGAGTGACTGAAGAGTAGCAGGGAAAGAGGTCACAGAGGTTAAATGAGTGGCTAGATCATGTAAAAGCTTAGAAGTCATTGTAAAACTCTGGCTTTTATATTTGGAAACTTACTGTGTGATAGAATTTCTGCTAATAACTGAGAGTTCAAATGTCCATAAAATTTCAAGGATTCTTATTGTAGTAAGACAGAATAAAGAAAAAGAGTTCATATTTTCACATGGTGTAACAAATGCTCGTAGATCCAAGTGTAGGAAGCTATGGGAGCACAGAAGAAGGCACTAAAATCTCACCAATATATTTGGTGACTGTGACTATATATAAATTTGTATTTTCTAGATTTTTTATAGTCATGGAATCACACAGTATATATTATTCGTTGCCTGGCTTTTCTTTTCTCAGCATCATTATTTTGAGAATCTCCAACTGTAAATAGTTCATTTTGATGTTGAATAGTAATCTCTCTCTTTTTTTTTTAAAGATTTTATTTATTTATTTGACAGAGAGAGATCACAAGTAGGCAGAGAGGCAGGCAGAGAGAGAGAGAGGAGGAAGCAGGCTCCCTGCTGAGCAGAGAGTCCGATGCGGGACTCAATCCCAGGACCCTGAGATCATGACCTGAGCCTAAGGCAGCGGCTTAACCCACTGAGCCACCCAGGCGCCCCGAATAGTAATCTCTTTAATGAATAGATCATAATTTGTCTTTGCTCTATTGATGGACATTGATAAACATTTCCATTGTTTTCAATTCTTAAAAATAAAGCTGCTATGAAATTCATATACAAGTCCTTGTATGAACATAGGGTTTGTTTCTCTTGGTTAAATGCCTAGAAGTAAAATGGCTATTTGTGTAACTGCAACATATTTTGCATTTAAAAAAATGTTCAGACTATTTTCCAAAGTGGTTGTATCATGATATATGCCAACAACAGTTTAGATTTTTTGTTGCTTCTCAATCTAGCTCAGACGAAGTACAATTAGCCTTTATAATTTTAGCCATTCTAATAGATATGTAAGCATGTCTCATTATGATTTTAATTTGTATTTCTTTAATGTCTAAATGTTGAGAAATTTGTCATGTGCTTATAAGCCATCCATATCCTTTTGGTGACATGTCTCTTCCATTATTTCCTTCACATGTAAAATTGGATACTCAGTTTGGTTATTAGTAAGGTTTTTTATTTTTATTCATTTTTTAATAATCATAATAGATGTCCATTATCAGATATATAATTTGCAAATCCCTTCTCCATCTTTACGGTTTCTCAATGGAGCTTTGATAGCTGTGTCTTTCAAGAAATATGCTACTTCTTTCCTGGTACACGGAGGTATGACTAGAACATTATCAATGTTGACCTTTGCAAAGAAAATCATGGCTTAAGATATATGTAGTCTGCAGTTGTTGGGAGTGTTCACCATCCTTGCCTCTAACTCATCTCTCACTGCCCACACATTCAGATATAGGGGAATATTGATTGACAAAATATTAATTGCCAAATAACACTAGTTGGAGAATAAGAAAAATGCAGGCCCCTGATTATATAATATTACTTAAATAAAATATGTTTTTATAAGTGCTATTGGAAGTAAATTCCTCAATACTTTAATCACACAGAATGATGGAATCCTAGATTTTTTTTCTTGTATTTACTAGAAAATGATCATGCCTCAAGTATATTAAAATGGAATAGGTAAAATTAAAAATTGTTTTAAGTTGATTTGCGTGTGTTGTGCGTATGTGAGAGAGAAAGTGAGAGAGAAATAGAAAGAGAGAAAAAGAGAAAGGGAAAGACAGAGAGGTGGCTGCAGTGAATTATGAGTTGCAGGATAGATTTTAAAGTTTTGTCATTTGCTTTCTACATTTCCTTTTCCTTAGGTTCAAGAGAACAATCAGTAATATCTCAGATGCCTGCTGGTAACATCAGCAGAAAGAGTTAGAGGTTCCCAGAAAATTAAAGATGAGATATAGTTTTCCTGACATAAGAAAAGTCATTTTTTGTCCCCAGCTATTTTCAATGATCTATACCCCACCTGTGTACTTGCCCAAGCACACTTCTTCCAAAATTTCCTGGGAGGCTCTTACAAAGAAATGCAAAAACCTCACTAGTTAAGGATTTTGAGGGAACAAGGCAATGGGAAAACTAACAGTCACCACCAGACCAGGAAATAGCCTAAGCTATTGAGACAATAAATCAGTGGTAAAACTCCTAGTGCTATTTCAAAAGTAATCAAGGCCTTGCATTCCTTGTCCCAGAAAATGAGTCCAAGACCCCATCTAGTTTATATCTGCTCTTGAAGCCTGCAGAGTCCCTTTCCCTTGTCCAACAGTTACCTCTGCTTTATTCTAACGTTGAAGTTTCTGCCCTCGGTGGAATACAAGCTTCATTCAGGTGAACATGCAATACATATTGCACAAATACATATGTGGATGTGCATGCATCCACAACCTTATGACCAACCATACACGGGATAATAAAACTCTCCCTTCTCAGTATTCATCTTAAATACTAAATAAAAATCTCTCTCCTGTTCAAACAGTCAAGGCTTTGGAACTTATTCCCTGTGATCTCCTTGTATGTTGTAAACAAAGATTCCTTTGTTTGACAACTCCACCTGTTTCTGTGATTCTCCAAAGACTGACCTCAGTTAGTTCCGTTACTGTAATGGCTTTCACTACTCTGATTCTACCTCTGCAAGTCTCCAAATTTAACTATTTTTTTCTCCCAATTCCGCATGTTCTTGGCTTTAAACTGCAACTCTGAAGAGATGCTTTGCTTGTTTTAAAAAAAATCAAGAAAAGGGAGTAGTAGTCAACATTGTTACTTTGAACTTTCTGCCCTAAGGGGCTCTCCTGTTGTTTCTCTTTGACTTCCTGGACTGAAACGACAGAAATTTGGCAACACATCACTCCCCAATCCAGATTACTGACAGAACAGTTTAGACTCTTAGAAAAATATTAGTTTAAAAGATCACATAATTAAATACTTAAGCATGTAGGGTAATATAGTGGTTTACAAGAAATATATTTTGGTCATCTGAATATTTGGTTTTCAACCATGGCTACTGACTCACAGCTCCTAAAACTCTTGGAATTTCCTGTGATAAGGGTGAGAGAGGTGTGTTTTGTTATGTTAATGAAGTGACCTTCAGACCTCACTCAAGGCAAGGGCTGTTTGCCTGAAGGACCAACCACTTGGTGAAAGCCTTCATAACTTTTTGCCCAACATGCCTCCCCTTCCTCCCAATTCAGGATTATTTGGGGAGGGAAGAGGAGCTGGAGATTAGATCAGCAAATGACAATGATTTAGTCAGTCATGACTATGTCATGAAGCCTCCACAGAAAACCTGAAAGGACTGGGTTCAGAAAGCTTTTAGTTTGTTAAATGTATAAAAAGGCAGGAAGAGTTGCAGTCTTACAGAAGGTAATAGAAGCTCTGTGGCCATTCTCCATACCTTGCCCTGTGCACTTCTTTATCTATCTATTGATTTAAATCTTCTATTATATCTTTTAATAAGCTGGCAAACATAAAGTAAGTATTTTTCTGAGTTTTGTGAGCCCCTGTAGCAAATTAAAAGAACGTAAGAAGTAGGCCATTGGGACCTCCAACCTGTAGCTGCTCAGTCACAAGCACAGGTAATAACCTGGGGCCTACAGTGAGACTGGCATCTGAGATGGGGTTGGAGATAGTCTTGGAGGACTGATCCCTTAACTGATGAAATCTTACGCTATGTTCAGGTAGATAGTGTCAGAATTTAGTTGAATTCTTGGATATCCTGCTGTTGTCTGAAAATTATTTGGCATTGTTGGTATGATGTCCTTGAAAGACCCCCCCCCCCGTCGTTAAGTAATTAACTGCTCTTTTGTTGTGTAAAAGTACCCCTCCTCCCCTTGCAATGAAAAGACCCTTCCCCCAGGGTTGAATTCAATGTAACTGCTCTTTTGCCTTTCTGTAACCGCTTGGCTTTTAGGGCATGACACTTGACTCCTGTTTGAACAAGATACCCTCTCCTAATAGCCGGGGCATGGTCCCGTAGGTCACGTAGGCAAGGGGGCTGCATGGTCCCCTAGATCACGTAGGCAAGGGGGCTGCATGGTCACATAGGTCACGTAGACAGGATGCCTTTCTGCCCAGTAATAAGGTCAAACTTCCCCTCTTTGTTTCCCCTTCCCGCTTTTCTCTTCCCGCGAGGGGTGTCTTCCAGGGCAATCCACTAACACCAAGTATGCCTTTTTCAAAAGTTCGAACTGTCCACCAATCAGTTGCACCCCACCCAAAACTTGTTTGTACCTTCCTATAAAAGACCCCGCTTCACTCTGGTCGGTGTGCTCGGTTAGCTGGAGCTGCCGACCACCCGCCGGTACCTGCGTGACAATAAACCTCTTGCTGTTTGCATCCAGTGGCAGTGTTGGATTCTTGGGTAAGGGGATCCGCGGTTCTTTCATCCTAAAACCCAAAAAGATATAGCTACCTCAAAATAAGAATAAGGTTGACAGCTTATATATAATAAGTGAGTATATCAGGGATTTAAAATATACCCAATAAATAATGTAAGGAATTAAGGAAAGATTTTGAAATAATAACAAGAATAAGAACCTAGTGGTACTAATAGATTAAATATATGTAATCTAGTTGAATTAAGAATACAATGGATAGAATACGTAATGGATTCAATAGAGATAAGAAGTCACTTAAGGACATAGTCATCTGGATACCAGCAAAGCATTAAAATTATCAATATAAAAGAGGTGTAAGATGTAGGTGATACGTGTGGAACAAAAGCTAGAGAAAAAATTAGATTTCCTTACTACTCATAGCCTGTTGACAAGTCCTTGAAGTTCCTCTGGGGACTCAGCTGCTTCCATGTGGACACATCTACTCAGGGCAAAAAGCATTCTTAGTCCACCCCCCCCCAGGATACTGAAAATCTACTTTCACATGTAAAAATTACTTTGGAAACTTCTTTATCTCTATTCCCCACCCCTGCCCTCAAGATATACATTGGCAATCATCTCCCAAGCATATACCCACTGATACACATCAGAAGAGTCTCTTCCCTGAGTTTTTACTAAATAGTAATAAATGACCTTTCCCTAACAATAGCTAGTCCCCTCAAGGTCCTGGAAACCTTGTTTATAAAATACCTTGGAGGCTTGTGCTATCCCTAACCTCCTCCCAAATTGAAAGTATATAATCAGCCACTCTTCATGACCCTCTCTCTCTACTCCAAATAAATGAATAAATATTTTTTTAAATAAAATAAAATAAATGACTTTTTTTAATGAAAGAAGAAAAAGGAAAGAAATATTTGAATATTAATGTACATCTATTTCTCAAGCATAAAATAGTCAAGACACTGGATTAAAACTTATACACACAAAAAGAAAGAAAATATTCATAACTATAGTTGACTCTATGAATCCCAAACTAGGGCATACATACCAAAGACAAAAAAAAATCATAAGTGTTAGAGAGAAAAAAAATAATTCATTAATAAAGAAACAAGAATCCGACTGACAGAAATTTTTTAAATAACATCAGATATAAAAAAGAATGAAGTAATAGCTTTATTATTTTGAAAAAAATAATCACAAATGTAAACATTTAGATCCTTATAAAATGTCATTGGAATAGGAAGGCATAATAAAAAAAAAATATTTTCAGGAATACAGACCACAGATAATTTGCCTTAATTTGTGTAGGCAGCACTTAAATACTAATATTTTAACAGTTAAAATGTACTCTATGACCTATGGGGTGGGGTAAAAGAGGATGACCAAGTCATCTTGAAATAATTCAGTTTTATGAAAAAAGTAAAAAAGTAAAAAGATCAAAAAAAGACTTGAAGAAAAGAGAGATAAAACATATGCATAATAAAAATAAATAAATAAATAAACAACTGGAGTGCCTGGGTGACTTAGTCGGTTCAAGTTGTCTGCCTTCAGCTCAGGTGATGATCCCAGGGTCCTGGGAGTCTGCTTCTCCCTCCCATTGAGAAAAATAATTTGACTTATTTATTTGAGAGAGATAATCTTTAAATTTTACTTATTTATTTGAGAGAGAGTGAGAAAAGAAAAACATGCACACAGGAGGGGGAATAACAGAGGGAGAGGGAGAAGCACCCCACTGAGCAGGGAACCCCCTGCGGGGCTCTATCCCAGGACCCGGGTATTATGACCTGAGCTATAGGTAGACACTTAACTGACTGAGCCACTCAGGTACCCCAATGAATACAATCTTTAAAAATAATAATAATAATAATAAGTAATATTTCATATAGTATGATTTTTTAAATGTAAGACTTGGTATAAAAACAGGATGACATACTTGTCTAATAATAGCAAAAGACTTTGATAAGTTTAGATGCAGTAGTACATAAAAAATTTAACTTCTTTCATTAACTGATAATTTAATTAGATTAAATTAAAAGACATCAAAATTTAGAGAATCTAATAGTCCTGATCTATTAATAAATGTAGCCATTCTGGGATGTAGCCATCCCAAAACAATAGTCTTCAGTAAGTATATAAGCATAAGTTGAACATTTACACAAACAGGCCATTATTTAGGCCAGAAGTATATGCCAATAAATTCCTAGAGTTAAATATCAGGCTATATTTTCCAAGAATAAGGCAATAAAATTAGAAAACAATGACCAAAATATTAAATTCATATAATTGGAAGTTAACTTCATACCTAAAAAGAAATAATACAGCTAATTCAGAAATTTTTAGAATTACAGTACTTTGGTAATATCAACTCTCAAAATGAGTAACGGACAGGTGGGGCTAGGGAGGAAGAGATCCACAGGGAACTTTGTGAACAGGCTCTCAGAAATCCCCAAAATGTGGTGTGGGAAAACCAGAGTAAAGAGATAAATTGGACCACCCTATCCCAGGGAAGAGCACCCTGATCTAGGCATGTGGGATGGAGGACCACCCTGCCCTAGGTGTATGGAGTGGGTCATGTGGGGTGGGTGTCTCTATGATAAACACCTGTAACCAAAAAAGAATAATCAGACCCTCAAAAGGAGGTAAGCCATTGCAGGAGTTATTGATAGAGATGTTAAAAGGATTAAAGTTGCCTGGTTACCTTTTTATAAAAAATAAACCCTGAAGGCACTCATTGTTAACTGTGTGGGGACCCCTCTTAGTTGTGAGAGCTTTTTCTATATATTCACTTGATAAACTTCTGTCACTTCCTCACTCTCCATTGCCCACGAGATTCCTTCTTTGACTCCAAGAGACAAGAACCTAGCTCTCCCACATCATTCCCTAGAGTTAAGTATCAGGCTATATTTTCCAATGATAAGGCAATAAAACTAGAATAGAATGACCAAAATATTAAGTCCATGTAACTGGAAGTTAACTTTATACCTAAAAAGAAATACAGCTAATTCAGAAATATTTAGAATTACTGTACTACGGTAATATCATTTGTGAAAATAAGTGACAATAATTAAAGGTATGAAAGAAATCTAAAGGTTTAATTGTATTAATTCAAAAGAAAAACAAAACAATACAACAAAAACACCAAAGCATAAAACAACAAAACAAAACAAAAAGAATATAAAGGCAAAACCTAAGAACAACAGCAGTCATAACAAAATATTATAGAAACAAGCAAATTTTTGGAATAGATTAATAAGAAAGATTTGACCAATGAGTACTGGTCAGGAATACTCAGAGATGATGAAGATAAAATAAAATACTAAATGAAATGTATAAAAACTAAATTATAGACCTAAGAGACTGATTAAAAATGCTTCTAGAAAAAGAGTCTCATTTGAAGACAATAAAATTAATAGCACCATAGAGAAAACTGTATTTGTGACATAGGGGATCAATTAGAGATGATAAAGTATTTCCTTAAATATCAAGATAACAATTAGACTCAGTGGCTCAGTCAGCTAAGCCTCTGCCTTCACCTCAGATCATGATCCCAAGGCCCTGAGACTGAGCTTGACTCCCTGCTTGGTGGGAAACCTGCTTCTTCTTTTCCCTCTCCCTCTGCAGCTTCCCCTGCTTGTGCTTGTTCTCTCTCTCTCTCACTCTCTCTCTCAATAAATAAAATTTTAAAAGTTAAAAAAAATTAAGAAATAAGCATCAAAGATTAATCCATAAGGTAAAAATATTTATTAAAGTGATTAATTAATTTATATTAAAATTAAATATTTCCTTGCAATTAAGTGCAGTGTGGAGAAAAAGTTACTAGACAACTGACATAGGAATGAACAATACTTAAAATATTTAAAACTGACAAGGAATTATTAGATTTAGACTCCATGATGATCTCTATGTATGTGCATATAAAACACCTTAAAATACTTTGTAGGAATGTGCTACAGGAAATTAAAGAGACAGGGAGATAAAGGGGGAAAAATAGCTCAACTTGAAATGACTAGTTGGCTGCCACTGTGTTTTATTTACATTTTCCACCACTTTTTTGGTCAATGAAATTATTTTACATGTATCTATTATTATCTTGTAGGACATGTTACACTAATATCATTATTAATGAAGTTGAGAATAAGAATATGATGCCTCATTTCATCATAATTGTTAAAAATGATCCCTAAGCTGGTAAATGCAGGAAGCCAGAAACAAACAAATAATAATTAGCACCAGTTCAAAAGCTTGTCCACCTGGAACCTGTAAGAAAATCCAACTAGATCCTGAAAATAATGAGTGATTTGAGGAAACTGGACAGGGATATAGATTTCCAGATGCTTTTTACTTATAATGGCAATAGCAACTTAGACAAGGTAATGGAAAAAAATCTATTAATTGGCAGTAGGAAAATTATTAAAAAAATATAAACCATAAGCCAATGAACTTGGAAAAATTATGAAGAATCTACATAAACATAAAATGAAACAATATATATTTGCCAAGGCACATTCACATTTTAAAAAATAAGTTGAAAGGGGAACAATATGCCATAATACATATATCAATGTTTTTCATAGAAGTTTAGTATAAAAAATAAACATTTTAAATAATTTATTTGGAAATTGATATCACATATCTGAAAAACTTGGAAGAAGAAATGGATAACCATGACTAAACAAATGTAGCAGAAAAATGATTTACAATAATAGATAAAAGCTATTCAAAAATGTAGTGAATATTGGCCAAAGCTTAGAAAAATCGATAAAATATAAAATGTAAAATGAATTCATGAATGAAAAACAGAATCCCATTAAATCTAATTTGGAAAGAACTAATATTTTTTTTTTTTGCCTGAATCTGCTCTGCCTTTCATTAGGTGGGACACTGACCAAGCCCACTCAGCTCCTCTCTCATGCCCATTAATAGAAAAGTCAGGAACATTAATTACTTCTGGGATGAATTTTAACCACTGTGGATAGGATGCAGAAGCCAGTGGGTTAAACAGATTCTTTCTTGTTTCAGGAAAATAATTCTGAGATGTATTCTGTGCATTAGGATTGATGCTCAGTTGTCCACAATCATAATCCACTCAGTCTGAACTCATATATGTTTCTCCTGGACCACTTAGCTCTTCTCATTCTCTCCTCTTCCACGTGATCAAATCCCAAAATAATTATTTAGGTTGTGTATGCAAGTCCTGATTTTGAAGGGAAACTCAGTTACAGAAAGAGATGAAAATAAAGATACAGGGAAAAAAATGGGGCACTTGGGTGACTCAATTAGATAAGCAGCTGACTCTTGATTTCAGCTCAGGTTGTTATCTCAGGGCGATGAGATGAAGCCCCTTTAGGCTCTGTGCTGGGCAAGGAGGTTGCTTAAGATTCTCTCTTCTTATCCCTTTCCTTCCACCCCTCACCTCCCATGCTGTCTTTCTCTTAAATAATAAGCACTTCTGAACTATCTTAGATTCTGTACCTTCTCTCCAGTCATGAACCTATCACTGTCTTTAACTCTTGAAAACTTCATTAGACAAATTAATGTGATGAAGGAAGCAATATGAGAAAGCCTATTAATCTGATGAGCATGGAACTGAACAAACCCTATAGATACTTTCCCTTTGATTTCTAGCCTATCAATACCTACACTGAGTCACATACACTCAAGATTATTGTTTTTATTGTATACTTCATATATTCATTAATTTTTGACTCATTATCATTTTGTTGAAGTGTTAAACTATGGTAATAAACAAACTTTTAATTAACTTTTCCTCCTAGGATACAAATATAACTTGCACTTGAGCTTTAGCTAATTTTATGTTCTAAAATTGCCAAAACACAATGATCAAGGTTTCTAGATTATTTACTGTATTTTCTACTATATAATATTGTTCTATCTCTTCTGTATGAAGAAAATGAATGCTTGGGGCTCTTGGGTGGCTCAGTGCGTTAAAGCCTCTGCCTTCTGCTCAGGTCATGATGCCAGAGTCCTGGGATAGAGCCCCACATCAGGCTCTCTGCTCAGCAGGGACCCTGCTTCCCTTCCTTTCTCTCTGCCTGTCTCTCTGTCTACTTGTGCTGTCAAATAAATAAATAAAATCTTTAAAAAAAGCAAATGAATGCTTGATAACTAAATGAATGCTTTTCTGAATAAATTAAATATGGCAATAGCATTTTATTTTATCATGCTTTACATATTAAACTATAATATTATATCACTAGTCTACAAATAATCTACTCACATAGTGATTTGGAAGCTTTTATTTTTTTTATTATTTTTTTTTTAGATTTTATTTATTTATTTATTTGACAGAGAGAGATCACAAGTAGGCAGAGAGGCAGGCAGAGAGAGAGAGGAGAAAGCAGGCTCCCTGTGGAGCAGAGAGCCCGATGCGGGACTCGATCCCAGGACCCTGAGATCATGACCTGAGCCAAAGGCAGTGGCTTAACCCACTGAGCCACCCAGGCGCCCGATTTGGAAGCTTTTAGCAAAAGAATTCTTCCTCCTGATTGTAGTATAAAAGGCACAGAAATATACAGAAGACTCCCAGGATAGAAAGTTAAATCCAGTTATCCGTGATGCCTTGAGTAGGACCTGACCTATGTATGTCCTGGGATGCACTAGTAACTGTTACATGTGATAGGATTATATTTAATATATACAGTTTCATTTACTTCACAAAGGAGATATAAATTTGAGAATAAAATATTTGATGAATCTATAAAGTCTATATCTATTTGTAACCAATGTGGTAGAATTAAGATGTTAATTTGAAAAAAAATTTCATTGAACACATACACATATTCAATTGTTTTTATATATATAAACAGCATTATTTTTTTATGTAAATAAATGCATTGTCAGTAAAATCCATTTACTTATCAATCATAAGGGTACTTTTAAGTACTAAGAATAAGAAATATGTGAAAAGATAAGTGTTCAAGAGTGCAGTTTGTGGTAATTAATACAATATGATAGGCTCATAAAAAAGATATATTACTTGAACTTAAAAGCTTCTATAATTAAGCAATGACCACTTGAAATTTGTAATTAGTCTTGCTGCAGTTTTTCCTTGCACTTATTGCCCTTCCCCAGAAGTTCATTAAGAATTTCTGTGAATGTCCTTATGTTTAATCTCATTCATAGATTCCACTGCTGCTCACAAAACAAAGCCAAAAAGAGAGGTGACTCTATGTGGCACTCCATCCACAAGCAATACATTCATAAATAATTAAAAAGCTCTCTACTTCATTTGTTACCCATTCAGCTGATAATTTAAATGAGTAACTGAGGCCATTTTATCAGCACTTTTAATAGAATGCGACTCAGAAACTTCACAGTGTTATTTAAGAAGAAATGCTCATGTGGTAAGGTTTTTATTTTTTTTTAATCAACAAAATAATTTTCAAATATTAAAACCAAATGTCTCCTTTTCCTCCAAGTTTCCTTGCTACGTCAAAGTTATAAATAAATACATTACAATCGTATTTTGAGTAGTAGATAAAAACAAATGTTTTGAGGGGCGCCTGGGTGGCTCAGTGGGTTAAGCCACTGCCTTTGGCTCAGGTAATGATCTCAGGGTCCTGGGATCGAGTCCCGCATCAGGCTCTCTGCTCCACAGGGAGCCTGCTTCCTCCTCTCTCTCTCTGCCTGCCTCTCTGCCTACTTGTGATCTCTCTCTGTCAAATAAAAAAATAAAATCTTTAAAAAAAACAAATGTTTTGAAACTGTCTGTGGGTTGAGAATCTGGGTTAACTGATCTCAATGTATTTAGACTTTATTAGATGGTTGTTTTTAGACTATTTAAAAATACATGCTCAGATAATGACAACATTATTTTATTCATTTTAATAAATAAATTATTTTATTTAATTATGTTTAGATATTTATTTATTAAATTAATGATTTAATATTTAACAATCTAAATTTGAAATATTTTAAATTCTAAAAAATAGTTATTTAATTAAATCGATATATTTAATATAAATATTTAATAAATTATTTAATCATTATTATAATTATGCAATACATTATGTATTGTGTAATAATTGCATTTTAATAAATAAATAAATAAATGTATTATTTACATTATTTTATTTTACTTTATTTTATTTAGTTGACAAAGAGAGGGAGAACGCAAGCAAAGGGAGCTGCAGGCAGAGGGAGAGGGAGAAGTAGGCTCCCAGCTGAGCAGAAAGTTCAAATTGGGGTTCCATCCCACGACCGTGGGATCACCACCTGAGTCAAAGGCAGATGCTTAACTGACTGAGCCATCCAGATGCCCAAGGCTTTGTATTCTTTGCTTCTAAATATTGATGCTGCTTCATCTCTGGAGTTAGTAAATTGATGCTGAGAATTCATATCAAAGAATTGATAGTAGCTGTTAAGCAGAAACATGTAATTGACGGGAAAAAAAAAGAACAGAATGAAGAGAAAGGACAAAAGTCAAAAGCATATTAATATAAAATTTAATTAGATAAATAAAGCTGGTATTCCTGAAGGGGGCTAATAAAAGAGCTGCAAAGAGCTGATAGGATTAGGAAAATTGTCCACTCCTGGTCATTTCATAATTTTAAACTATTCCTTATTAATAAATATACTTAGTTCCAGAAACACAACCACATAAGGACATTTCCACCAAGTTTCCTCTAACAGCATTTACAAATTAGACGTTCAAACAATGTAGTTTTTTACATGTTGCATCTGTATCTTAAAGTTTAAACACTTTCTGTGACACATTTTCTAACAATGAAAATATATATATATATATATATATATACCTTATCCCTAAATGGAAAAAATATATATATATATAGAAACCTTATCCCTAAATGAAACCTTTCTTTGTTTATTAGCTTAAATAGGTAAATTAGCAACAACAACAACAACAAACAGCTAATATTATAGAGGTAGGAACAATTTACCTTTTCATTCATTGCTATTTTCTAAAAATTCCTATTTTATTTTTTCTCAAGTCTGTCATAATAATTTTCTAAATCTCCTGCCTTATTCAATTTTTTTCTTTTAGTGGAAATCTCTATTTCATATTTATTTTCTCTTCCTCCACTCTTTGCTCTAATAATTCAATGTATTATTAGATTTTCTGTTTTTCTCTTTATCCAGATATATCTTTTCTTTCTTTCTTTCTTTTCTAAATAATTTGATTTGCTGGCATTTTACATCAGTACATGCTTTCTTATAAATGTTAGAAATGTCTGTGGAACTTCTAGAAGAATAAACTTTTTTACCTTTAAGAAGTTTACAGTCTAGAGTGCCTGGGTGGCTCAGTTGGTTAAGTGTCTTCCTTCAGCTTAGGCCATGATGCCAGGGTACTAGGATCCAGTCCTGCATCAGCTGCCTGCTCAGCAAGGAGTCTGGTTCTTCCTCTCCCTCTGCCCCTCCCTCTCTCTCTCTAATAAATAAATAAAATCATTTAAAAAAAGACTTACTGAAATCTGAGACTGAATTACTAAATTCAGTCTTAATATAAGACAGCTAAACAAAGCAATGATCACAACTGGAAAATTTATTCAGATCATGGTTTAACATTTTTGGTTGACACAGGACCTCTTTCAGTAACAACTTTCCCTAAATATCAATTTCTTTTTAAGGCAAAAAATTTTGACAAGAAATCCAGATCTTCTCATCATTTTCATATCAATTTAATGTGACATCCTCGGAGTATATAATCAAATATGTAATTATTCTATCTGTTGCCTTGTATATTGCCTGTATCTTTTTCAGACTCAAAGTTCCATTGAGGTAGAGTTTTTTTTGTTCTGTTTTTAAAGCAGAGATTTTTAAAGTGTTTGATATATACAAGATGCTTAATAAGTGTTTACAAAACCTATGTATTTCAGAAGCCTTAAACAGGCTTTAAAATAATGTAGGTGATATTAGTAGTCATATCAAACAATTTGTAGGTTTCAGTCATGTAAATAACTACATTTCTCAGAGACAGAGAAACATACAAATGATCTGGGTCCAGTAGGATAATGCTAGCATGTGTTGTAAATTCTCTTATATGACCTTATTCTTGCAAGAATTGGTTATGTGGCAGAAAAAAAGGTATCACTATCTTATACTTTATGATTTAAAGAGATTTATGGAAGTTGTTAATTTCTTACACTACCCCTTTGTTTCAGTGGACCCAATTTCTGTGGTAATGGTGAGAGGAAAGTAGGCAATTTAGGCAGCAGCAAAAATCTCCTACAAGGCACTATAAAATAAGGCTTGTTCTAGATCATGGGTCTGTCCAAAGGGGAATGTTAAGGGGTAGAATGGATGATGGATGCATTGTGGACTTATAACTATAAGATTAATACTGTTATGCCCCAATAATGGGTCTATGATTAAAGGAGCGAGACTGATGTAAAGCGAAGGTCAAGCAAAGCCTTATTTCATGCCAAGCATCAAGAATCTAACCGAACGTTCAGAGCCACACCTCTTATGAGAGAAGGCAACCCTTCACTGTTTCACAGTCTAGCTTTTAAGGGCAAAGGCCATGAAGTCAGGCCTGGCCACGCACAGGTGACCAATGAGATTTTAACACACACAGGAAACTCCACAGTGAGGCTAGGTGACCAATTGAGGTTCAATTTATCCTAGTATAGACATTTGACCCAGCCTATTACACCTTGATTAGGATTGGTGCCAAAACGGTTCCCAAAGGGCAGAGGAGTGGGGCATACTCCTTAGTATCTAAGGAGACAATATGCAAACACAGCCCCCCCCTCCCGCTGATTGATGTCTCCACCTGGCCTGACCCACCCTTGTATATGGGCTTTGTTACCTGGAGCTGATTTCCAGGTCTTGTTTTTAAGTGAATCCCCTGGGGGAAGGGGAGCAAGGACAGTTTCAGGGTTAACCTCAATGGAAGCCACTTGCTAATATATTAAAAATATAAAATAGGTCCTTACATTACAACAACTCAGTAGGGAAAGTCCCTGTGTGGTGATAAAAGAAGTGATGTAACTTGCATTGCACATTTTATTTTTAAAACGTGTAAGTTGTATTTTTCCCTGCCATGACATCATACTTTATCTTCATCTCTGTCTACTAGTTTAAAACTAGTTAAACAAACTCAACAATTTTTTAAAAAAATATTTTATTTATTTATTTAAGAGCAAAAGCCAGAGAGAGAGAGAGAGAAAGAGCGCATGAGCAATATGGGGCTCGATCCCAGGACTCTTGAGATCATGATCTGAGCCAAAGGCAGACACTTAACTGACTGAGCAAATGAGACTCCCACAAACTCAACAATTTTATAAAATTTTTATTTGTTGGGGTGCCTGGCTGGATCAGTCAGTAAAATATGTAACTCTTGATCTTGGGGTTGTATGTTTGAAATCCACCTTGGGTGTAGAGGTTTTTAAAAATAAAATCTTTAAAAAAATTTTTTTTTCATTTTTATATTTAAGCCGTTGTATGGCAGTGTTGATCACTATATTGTACACCTGAAACTAATATTAACCTTATTTTAACTAACTGGAATTTAAATAAAAACTTTAAAAATAAAATAAAAATAATAATCATAAAAATAAAAAGAGGAAAAATTATTTGGCAGGCAATTTTCTTAATTGAATTATTATTTATTATTATCATAGTCTGTGTGTGTCGGTGGGAAGTGGCTGGTATTCCAGTGAGTTCCATATCTGTGTTACACTGAGGTCCATGTCTGTAGTCAGTCTTTTTTTTTCTTTTAATTTATTTTCAGTGATCCAAAATTCATTGTTTATGCACCACACCCAGTGCTTCATGTAATAAATTCCCTCCTTAATACCCACCACTGGGCTCACCCAACCACCTGCCACCGTCCTCTTCCAAACCCTCAGTTTGTTTCTCAGAGTCCACAGTCTCTCATGGTTTGTCTCTCCCTCCGATTTCCCCCAGCACACTTCTCTCCATCTCCCAGTGTCCTCCACGTTATTCCTTATGTATTGAGTCTTATAAAAACTTTTATTTCTTTCCCTATTCTGCTTTGCATATGCTTATCTTAGATGTTAAAATGTTATAAACCCTCCTGCCTGGTCCATTTTCTCTCTCTTCTCTCATGATTTCTCATGCTCTCCCTGCCAACCCCACATGCCTTACAATATCTGGATATGACTAATTTCTTCCTGAGCTACTTTATTCTACTCTGCCATATGGTTGCCCTTCCTTCTTCTGTACCATAACTTCTATCCCCTGCATTTGTGCTTTAACAATACCTAATTCTTTTCACTACATCTGTATCTTTGAGGTCAATACTCAGTAGTGCAATCGCTGGGTCATAGGCTAGCTCTATTTTACTGGAAAGAAGGGCCATATGCACCCCAGTGTTCATAGCAGCAATGTCCACAATAGCCATTCTGTTGAAAGAGCCAAGATCCCCTTCAACAGACAAACGGATAAAGAAGATGTGATCTATGGATACAATGGAATATCACTCAGCCATCAGAAATGATGAATACCCAACTTTTGCATCAACATGGATGGGACTGGAGGAGATTATGTTAAGTGAAATAAGTCAAGCAGAGAAAGTCAATCATCATATGGTTTCACTTATTTGTGGAACCTAAGGAATAGCATGGAGGACATTAGGAGAAGGAAAGGAAAAATGAAGTGGGGGCATTGGAGGGGGAAATGAAACATGAAAAACTATGGACTCCAAGAAACAAACTGAGGGTTTTAAAGATGAGAAGGATGTGGGGATGTGTGAGCCTGGTGATGGGTATTAAGGAGGGCACATATTGCATGGGGCACTGGGTGTTTTACACAAACAATGAATCATGGAACACTACTTCAAAAACTAATGATGTATTGTATGGTAACTAACATAACATAATTTAAAAAAAAAGGAGGGGGACAATACCTAACACTCAATCTTTGCTAGTTTCTTGTTTACCTCCTTTTAAGAGTAAGCTCATTAGTGGTTTTTTGTTTGTTTGTTTGTTTTTGTCTCAACTAAAAGAAGAAAAATAATACACATTATTTTGAAAACTTTTTGAACAGTGTACAAACGTTAGTCAAGTCCACAATGTCTCATCTCTTCTTCCTCCTAACATGGCTAAGTTGAAAAACCCTTTATCTGGGAAAAGACCATTCTCCTGCCACCTTGTGTAAGATTTTGGCTTTAGCTTACATTATCCTTTCTTTCCTTTTCTGAAAATAAGTTGAAAATATTAATAGCCTCAGTTTCTTCTTCCAAAATATGACTGCTTCTTTACCAAGTGAAAAAGCAACTCATTTTGACCATAGTAAACAGCTTGGACCTACTTTTTTTGGCTCACTGTTTTAGTGAGACAAGTGGAGTGAAGATGACACACCATTTCCAAATGTATTCATAATTGGTAGACCATACTTCTAACTTGAAGTTTTGTTGCCATTAAACTACGACCAGAATCGCTATAATTACAGAGGTAAATTCTTTATATTTACTATATTTGAAATTACCATATAATACCAAAATAAAATTATGATTATGTGAAGAGTCTGTAATATTAAGAAGATGACTTTGAAATTATTGCTTATCTAAATGAAATTTCCCATTTTATAATCTTGTATAAGCTTCCGTTGTCATTTCCTATTATAATCTATTGGAAGGCACTCTTATTTTCCCTTAAGTGGGAAGTCAAATGTGGAACAAATTTATCCCAAAGGAACTGATTCTATATTCCACTGAAGACCAGGTGGCTTCCATGTGGCATTTTGCCTCTTGCATATTGTTCATCTCCTACAACAAATGGGGGTATGCTCTTTAGTAAACTAATTCAACTCAATTAGAGACATTGTCTTCAAGGGATAACATCATAGAGACTAGAATCAGAATCATACTTTTGGGAAAATTGGGCCCAGGTTTTTTGTTTTGTTTTGTTTTGTTTTGTTTTAAGATTTTATTTATTTATTTGACAGACAGAGACCACAAGTAGGCAGAGAGGCAGAGAGAGAGGGGGAAGCAGGCTCCCTGCTGAACAGAGAGCCTGATGCAGAGCTCGATCCCAGGACCCTGAGATCATGGCCTGAGCCAAAGGCAGAGGCTTAACCCACTGAGCTACCCAGGCGCCCCTGGGCCCAGGTTTTGATGGCTTCTTTCCTCAATCTTATAAAACCTATTTGAACTCTACTGGATGCCAGTCTGCTTAAAAATATTTGGTCCCTTGTAATTTTAACCTTCCAGAGTTCAATGCACCTGATTCATGTAATATCCTATAGTATTTTTGTCAAAGGAAGACTCTCAAAGTGTGTTTCTTGGGAGACACTTTTCAATTGGTTGCTTACATTTCTGCATTTATTATTTGTTCTAGACCGTCCTTTGAAGATGGTTGTATTGAATAGACTTGGAGGACAGAAATAGTATCTTTTTTTTTAACTTAACCTGTTGTGTTTGCAAATATTATCTGCCTCTGTTTTGATTCTTCTTGTGGGAACTGAGGCTCAGAACTGATATATAACTCCCACCCCTACACACACACACACACACACACACACACACACACACACACACACAGAACACACACACACACACAAATACTGTTAATATTCTGGCTACCTCTAATGCTGTGAATAATAAACTATATTATTTCTGAACCATGAGTCTGCGTCTTCTATCAACACCCAAGAAACCACGGCAGACTCATACACCAGCTTTCAAATAAGGGAAAATAATCTCAGATGCTTTATATTTTTTGATAGTGTTACCTACTTCTGAACATATGACTGAACACATATAAAGCTGGAGCCATGACCATTTAGAGCTTCTTCTGTGGAAGAACTATGCATTCACTAGTAAACAAAAGTAGTTTTATCTTTTTTTTTTTTCCTCCTGGACACCATTTCCTCTCTCACACTGTTGCTCAAATTGGATGGAGTCTAAGGTCCTTTGAGGAAATTTTTGTTTAATGACTCAAAATAAAATAGGAAGAGTCTAAAGTGCTAAAATTAATTCTAGATAAAAGGTATAAGTCATGCCAGAAAGGATAGTAATTTTATCTAACAACTGCCTGTTCACCCCTTATTTGTTCATTAACTAATCTCCAAATTCCTGACTAAATCCCTTTTGTAAGCCAGAATGTGAGCTAAAAACTGGGATTTTAAAAAATTTTCATTTGAAATCCAGTTAGTTAACATATATGGTTGTATTAGTTTCATGTGTACAATATAACATATAGCACTCGGTGCTCATCATGACAAGTGCTCTAATTAACCCCCATCACTTATTTAATCCATCACTCCTTTCAGATCCTCTCAAGTAACCATCAGTTTGTTCTCCGTTATGAAATGTCTGTTTCTAGCTTTGTTTCTCTTTCTATGTGTTATTATTTTCCCCTTTGCTTGTTTGTTTTGTTACTTTTATTCCATATATGAGTAAAGGTATTTGTCTTTCTCTGACTTATTTCACTTTTAGCATTATACTGTCTAGTTCCAGCCATGTTATTGCAAATGGCAAGATTTCAGTCTTTTTTATGGCAGAATAATATTCCACTGTATATACATACCACTTATTCTTTATTTATTCATCAATTGATGGATACTTGGGTTCTTTCCATATCTTAGCTTTACAAATAATGCTGCTATAAACATAGGGGTGCTAGCATCCCTTTGAATAAGTTTTCTTAAATTCATTGGGTAAATACACACCAACAGGATTGTTGGATCACAAAGGACTTCTATTTTTAAATTTTATGGACATTCCATACTGTTTTCAAATATGGCTGTATCAGTTTGCATCACCACCAACAGTTCACAATTGTTACTTTTTCTTTTTTTTAAGATTTTATTCATTTGACAGAGAGAGATCACAAGTAGAGAGAGAGAGGAGGGAGCAGGCTCCATGCCTGGCAGAGAGCCCAATGTGGGACTTGATCCCAGGACCCTGAGATCATGACCTGAGCTGAAGGCAGAGGCTTAACCCACTGAGCCACCCAGGCAGCCCCCACAAGTGTTACTTTTTCACATCCTCTCCAACCCCTTTTGTTTCTTGTAGTGTTGATGTTAGCCATTCTGACAGGTGTGAGGTGGTATCTCTTTCTAGTTTTGCTTTGCAATTTCCTGATGATACATGATGATGGACATCTTTTCATGTATCTACTGAACATTTGAATGTGTTCTTTGTGGAAACACTTGTTCATGTCCTCTATCCATGTTTTTATTGGATTATTTGTTTTTGGATGTTGACTAAAAACTGGATATTAAGTAACACACAAGACAGGTTTCCTTGAGCTTAAATTTTATTTGCATGAGTATCATTAACAGGAAAAAATATGCATATGTGTATGTACAAGTGTGTTTATGTATACATCTATCTATCTATCCTCTATCCCCTGTCTTCTAATTGTGGTAAAACCTGTAAGGTGGGGAATGGGATAGTCTGAAGAAATATGCTGCTGGATATGTTGGGTAAGCAAATTTAATTGCACTCAGATGCATTGGATATAAGTGAATCACTCAAATGAGTTATTTAATATTATATAGAAACAAATTAAAATTTTATGTAGTTGAAAATAATAGGTAGTTAAAATAATTTTTGTTGTTTGTTGTTTTTGTGTCTCTTTTGTTTATATATACTATGGTGTGAATGTTTATGTCTCCCAAAATCATATTACAAAATCTAACTCTGGAAGTGATAGTATTAAAACATAGGGGCCTTTGGGAGGTGATTAGGTTATAAGTGGGATTACAGTCCTTTTAAAGGAGACCCCAGAGAGTTCTCTTGATTCATTCATCATGTACGTTTACAGTGAGAAGATAGCCATCTATGAGGAAGTGGGCTCTCCCTGGATCTGCCCATTCCTTAATCTTGAACTTCTCAGTTCTAGAACTGTGAGAAATAAATTCCTGTTCTTTATAAGCTATTCAGTCTATATCATGTCCGTTATAGCAGCCTGCATGCAGAAGGACACTATGACCTAAAACGAGAGCAATAAATATAAAGTTTCAGTAAAGTCAGTTGGTACAATGTTTTTTTACTTAGAGAAGACATGCTGCTTCATGTTAAACCTTGATATTGTATATGTTTCTTGAAGGGCCACTTCTTACTCCTTTGTGTGTTTTCCACAAAGTCCAGGATGATGCCTTACATAAAGGTAATATTTTATAAATACTGTTGGAAATATATACTTCTCTAAAATCTTATTTTGCCTACAGATTACTTGGATCCACTTTGCCTTGTGTAGAATATTTGAAATATATTAAGAACAGAATGTCTCTCTAAATAACATTTAGAATCATCATTAAAAGATTGGTAGCAGACTGAAGGAAAAGTCCAAGAAGCTGGCAGAAGCAAAGGACCAAATTTTTGACCTGGCAGAAAAGGATTGGTAAATAAGGAAACAAATCCAAAGAAAGAAGGAAGAATGATGAAACATGACAATGAGCTTAGGAAAGTCATTGACTCCAAGGAATAGAAAGAGGTGCTTATTGTAGGAGAAGTAGGAGTGAGAGAAAAAAAAAGAGGGCTGAACATGGATTTGAGAATTCAGAGCTAAAACTGTCCCTCATCTGGGAGCAGAAACAGAGATCCAGATTCAGAGGCAAGGAGGACTCACATCACCATCCACAGAAGCATAGAACAACAAGACATAGTTTCATTCCCTCTGCAAAAGCTATCAATGGAGGAATTCTCTTTACCTAAATATGCGTGGGAGTGTAGTTTGTACATAGCCAAGTCACTTACCTCAAGAGGACAAACTATACCAGCTCTCGAAGCAGGCCAGATAGCTCAAGCAACACCAGCCCAAGCCAAAATCCATTTCCCCTGCATTTGTGAACAATGACAGAGCAGTGGTTCACGTCTAGAACTAGGACGTATTCAGAAGTCAAAGATTGTGTCATGGATTGTGCCTATCAGTTCAGAGGCGGCCTTCAGCTCAACTCATGATCCCAGGGTCCTGGCATCGACTCTGTTCTCAGGTTCCCTGCTCAGGAGTAAGTCAGCTTTTCCCTCTCCAGCTCTACACCCTGATTGTGATCTCTCTGTCTCTCTGTCAAATATGTGCATGTGCATTGTTTGACAAAAAGACAAAAACATAACCGGGGTACAAGGATTGACTGTGGCCAGGGGATGTTTTCTTTAATTTGGACCTAGATCTCTATGGAAGGCAGCCAGGTTCAGAGAACCTCCCACCATCC
Organism: Mustela nivalis; assembly: GCF_964662115.1. NCBI lineage: Eukaryota > Metazoa > Chordata > Mammalia > Carnivora > Mustelidae > Mustela > Mustela nivalis. Next base: position 113,259 of record NW_028135178.1, read on the forward strand.
TCAAATGCCAGACCTTCGCTCAGAGCTCCAATGTTCATTCTCCAGTTCCTTGTCTTCCTGAATATCCTCACCAACCTGTAGCATACGCTGTCTGTGGCTCTCTAATGGACCTTTGTTGTCCCACTGTTCATCTTCTGCTGCCTCCATTAGAACACGCCCATCTTCCACAAGAGGCATTGTTTGCTTATCCCATGAAACCATTTGGGGGATGTTCATGAGAGGGTGAAGGCAGGCTTGTGCTGTCACATCTACATGTACTTCTCCAGAGGGTATCTGCAGGACCCTGTGGGAATGCTCCAGGTTCTTTGACATTTGAATCCTCTTCAATGCGTCCTTTTGAAGATACAAGTTGTCTTCCTGAAACGGGTACGGACGTCTTTCAGATGGCTTCTTGGGCTATGGGTCTTTTCCAATATGCTCCATGCTTGCTCCTGTGGACTCCAAGTACATGAGTCCATTCTGGACCTAAGGTTCTAGGATGTAGAATCTGCCTTTGGTACATCGTCAGTTTTGAAGATTTGGAAGTCATTTTGGCTCGATTTCTAGAGACGCTACAAGTACTCGTTATAAGGGCCGCTAGGCCAGAGGGAGTCATTTTGTGTTTCAGCAGTAAACTTATATTGAACCCATGCAGTAAACTAAATTGACCCTACTCCTCCCAGAGGAGCTTACTCTCAACGCCTAGATACAAGGGTGAATCAGGCCAGGAGAAGACATCCCATTAGAGGGGCACGCATATATCTACTAGGGTAAATTCAGATCCAATTGTCCACCCATGTGTTACCTAGCATTTTTGTTTTTGTGGTGTAGCAGACTTAGCATGACTGTGCAGTTTTTTCTGTATTGTTATCTCATTGGCCAACTCTGTATAGCCTGGCTAAACTACCGCTATAAATGTTAGTCTGTGAGGCTGGGAGTGGTCGCCTCTTTGCAAGAGAAGGCCCTGACCAGTCAATATGATTCTCGATGCTTTGTGCAAAATTAACGTTTGCTTGAACTTCACTTTGTATCAGTCTCGCTCCTTTGAATAAGGACCCTATCTTTGGAGGGCCACCCGAATTCAAATGATGAGAACTGAAACAGCATTGGAATTTTTGGAAAATCCTCTGGAGGTAAGATCATGGGATCCTGCATGGAGCTGCAGGCTATGGCCCACTGGTAGAAGTTGGCAGCAGCCATGCTCCCCAGAGCTGGTGTGGATGCGGAGATGCCCCATCCTCTGCTGGTAGATCGTATGGGGGTTCAATTCCCCCTGGGTGGTCAGGGGGTTCGAGTCCCCCTAGATGGTCAGGGGGCTCGAGTTCCCCTTTGCGGTTAGAGGGGGTTCAAATACCCCTAGGTGAACTCCAGGGGGTTCGTCCCCCTGGATAGTCAGGGGGGTTCGAGTACCCCTAGACATTCAGGGGGTTCAAGTCCCCCTGGGCGGTTTGGGGGTTCGAGTCCTCCTAGGCGATCAGGGGATAAAGAAAGCCCCCACCAGTGGCAGGTTATGGGTAAGAATCGTTGGGCCTATGGTTGTCTTTGCCTGGTCCTTTTGTTGTCTGTTGTATTGTTTGTTATGATTGAAGGAATGGGGCAAGCAGAGAGTAAAGGGACTCTGACTTTCATCTCTCTGTTCTTCATAATAGATGTGAGGCTTCTCACTCACTCATTTCGTGTGTTAAGGGCTATGACTGTAGCCAACTGGGGTTAGTCTAAGAGTGAGTTAAGGTGCCCATGCTGAGGCTCATTGGAGCTGAGCATGGAATATGAGTGCCTAATGGACCACTATTGGTAAGCAGAACTGGCACTGTGGGATGAACCGACCTTGAGCCAAAGACTTTAAAAAATATTCCCCAGCAGCTGCCGAAACCCCCTTTGTTTTGGGGAATTATTTGCCTTCTCTGGCCTGATGTGGACTGCCTAGCCCCTCCCCCTTGTTGGCGGGAGAGCATGGCATCTGAAGTGGAGATAGTTATTTGTCTGTCTCAAGGTTTTAATGGGTAATTGTTAAAGTGGCTTCCAAAGTCTTTGGTAACTTGAAACTGTGAAGGGTTGCTTGAATGACAAATGGAATTAAATTCGTTGGACATGTAGGTCTTAACCAAATGAGATATAATGCTAGACCATTAGGTCAAAATCTCATCTTGACCACCACACACGCTATCGCGGACCTTCGTAGACTCCAACTGACTGATGGATGGTGAACACCCGAGTGACAGGGTATCAGGCCCTCCTCCTCAACAAACCAAGAGTGATCTCACAGCCACAAGTGGTGCTAAATCCAGCCACACTGCTCCCAAAGGAGCTGGCTGAACATCCACACAACTGTGCGGAGGTCCTAAACCAAGTCACAGGAATAAGACTGGATATCAGCGACATGCTCTTCCCAGATGCAGACATGACTCTGTTCATGGAAAGAGGTATGTGAGGTATGTGAGGGCTGTGGTAGTTTATCCTGAGCAGGAATTCTGGGCAGCACCCTGCCACATGGAACTTCGGCACAACAAGCAGAACTGATTGAAATCACTAAGGCACTGCAGATGGCTAAAGGTAAAACCACCAACATCAATACGGACCACAGGAATGTCTTTGCTACTCTCCATATACATGGAGCTACTTACAAAGTAAGGAGCCTATTAACAGCAGAAGGAAAAGGAATTAAAACAGAAGAGAAATATTGGGACCCAAAAGAGGTGGCTGTTATGCATGTCTTGCGACACCAAAAGGGGACTGATCTGATTTCAAAAGGAAACCAATTATCAGATCGAGATTTAAAGCAAGCAGCCTGAGAAACAATGCAAGAGCTGGTTACACACCTGGATCTATCCCTACCAGATAAACTGGAGTATTCAGAGGAAGATTTAAAGTATTTACAAAAATGGCTAAATTATATTATAAAGGAGACTGGGCTAAGACTAAAAGAGGAAATTTAATTCTTCTTCGAAGACTAGGTAAGAAATTAGTAGACCAGATACATCAGGGTACTCACCTGGGGTCACTCAAACTCAAGGAACTTCCAGGCTTCTAAATTACGGTGTATGGTTCAGGATATAGTTGATAGATGTGCTCAGTGCCAGGCAGTTAATGTGGGAGGAACTAGAATTGGAAGAGGGAAAAGAGAAAGAGGTAGGGTACCAGGAATTTATTGGAAAATAGATATTACAGAAATAAAACCCGGAAAATATGGGGACAAGTATATGTTAGTTTTTGTAGATACCATTTCAGGCCAGGTTGAGGCTTTTTCCGAGAAACATGAGACAGCAGGAGTGATAGCCAGAAAGCTACAAGAAAAATAATTCCTAGGTCTGGGCTGCCTCTCACGGTTGAGTCAGACAATGGCCTTGCATTTTGAGTTCAGTCTCACAGGAATTGGCCAAGGCCCTGGGCACAAATTGGAAACTACATTGTGCCTATCAGACCTAGAGTTCTGGGCATGTAGAGAGAATGAACCGGACTCTTAAAGAGACCTTGACAAAACTAACCCTGGAGACGGGCAGTGGATGGGTGGATCTGCTTCCTTTCACCCTACTCAGGGCAAGATGTACACACTATTTAAACAGGGTGACCCCATTTGAAATGTTTGGGAGAACCCCTGCTCCCGCTCTGTTTTCGGCTACAAAAGGTTGCCCTAGCAGAAATGACTGATCAGTCTGTACTCCAGTCACTGCAGGCATTACAGTCTGTATTAAAAAAAAAAAATGCAGGGATCCAGACTGCCCACACTGGTATGGATACGGAGGTGGAACCACTTCTTTTCCAACCCAATCACTTGGTTTGGATATGACATTATCAAGTGGGGAGCTTGGAGCCTCGCTGGATGGGACCTTTTACTGTTACCCTGACCACACCACAGCAGTAAAAGTAGAACGCATCAGGGCCTGGATTCACGCATGTCACATTAAACGAGCCAAGGATGAAGATGACCCCAAAAGGTGGAAGCCACAGCCAAAGATCCCGTTCACTGTGGACTAAATCTAAGACTGAAAAGACTATGAGTTTGTTGTTGCTCCTATTTTTACCTGTTTATGTAAAGTATAGGTAGTTAATTAGATAAAGGAAATTAGAAAAAAAAATGGAAAGGGTTCTATGAAGCGGTAAATGGGTAAGTCATCAGCCGACTGTGCACTAGTGTCATTTACACTAGTGTAAATATACAGCCGACTGTACACTAGTGTCATGTACAAAAGAAAATGAGAGCGATAAAAATGTTAGAATTACATGCTCAATAAACCCTTTATAACCAGGGAATGTAGAACTGGATGAAAAGTCAAGGATTGGACTAATCTCCAAAGAATAGAGAGGAATGTAAGAGCCTGGGTGGCCAGGGGGAATCATTTTGTGTTTATGCAGTATACATAGATTGACCTCATGCAGTAAATTTAGATTGATACTGCCCCTTCCAAAGGTATTTACTCTCAAAGCCTAGATATAAGGGCAGGTCAGGGCAGATGAAGATATCCAGTCAGTGGGGAGCTTATATCTACTAGGTAAATTGAGATTCAATTGTCCATCCGTGTGTTACTAGCAGTTTTTTTCTATGTCTGGCAGACCTAGCACCACTGTGCAGTTTTCTCTGTGTATTGTAATCTCAAGGCCACCTGTGTATAGCCCAGCTAAACTACATCTATACATGTTAGTCTGTGATGCTGGAGGGGGTCGAATTTGGAAGAGAAGGCCCTGACCAGTCAGTATGATTCTCGATGTTTGGAATGAAATTAAGCTTTGCTTGACCTTCGCTTTGTATCAGTCTTGCTCCTTTGATTAAAAACCGTAACACTTGTGTCTGCACTGTGGAAGACTCCAGACATGTCTATGTCATGATTGGGGGTGTTCCCTTTGAGCTTTCCTTGGGTGGCCCTTCTCCTGTTCAGAAGATTGGTAAATGGGTGGGAGGGCCTAACCCTGTGCAGGGCTCAGATTCCCTCCCCTGAGGTTTGCTTGAGGCCTGATGTTACTTGACCTTTCCTGGCTAAGATGGAATGGTGGATTCTTGCCTTTCTCCGAAATCCAGAGGGCTGGTGCTGACAGTCAGGACCAAACACTACGAATCGGGCCATGGAGATGGTGATACCGACTCGCTTCACAAATTGCCTTGGTGAGAGACCCAGGCAGCTCCAGCGGTTTGGGATGGCTAGGGGTCCTATTGGCACACCCATGAATACTCCAACCAAGTGTAGTGATCAGGCATGGGTTTATGAGGATTGGTTGCTATGACCTCAAAGCATTGTGACATCACAGATGCTGGCTTCACTGAAGCAGCTGTCCCTCTCCCATGACCTTGGTATCCTATGGCTTTAGGTAGGAAGCCCCGGGAAGGATAGAACAAGAGCTCTCTGAGCCTGATCAGGAACTCAGGTTGTCTTGTGGGTTAATGTCCCATTTCCCCTTTCTAGATAAATAGGAAAAAAATGATGTTCATTATACCTTCCTTTAGGCCAACAATTCTCCAGAGACAGCAAGGTGTCCTATTTCCACTACAATTTCTAGATCTCAAGAAACAGTGAGGCATCTTGGGTACCAACAGCTCTCCATGGGGTTTGTCATCCTGTGGGTGAGCAAGTCCATTGTCAGTGTCTTTTCCCAACGGGTCAGTGATGACTAACGGACAGAAAGTCCCTTTTTGAGGAAAAAGGTGAGGGCATGGATATATGCTACTGCCTTTGTCCTCATCTCCTAGAGTTCTGAAACACAAGGTTAAGGGATTAGGGCTCTGTCTACCTGGTTTTCCCATAACTTTGCAAAGTCTTCAAGGAAAGTGACGTTCTGATCAGAGCTAACTCTTCAGGAAGAGGCCTGGACCGCACCTGTTGTCATCATTAGTTAACTGTACTTGTAATGGGACGGGTATAGACATGTTGACCAAGTCTCTTTAGTCAAAAGGAAAGGGATGGCCTATATCGATGGCTTGCAAAGCCCACTTGAGCAGAACTGTGGACTGAGCCTCAAGGTCCTTGCAGACTAGTGATGAAGAAGGTGTGGTCCATCTTGGTAACAGAGTATTCCTCAGCCATCAGGGAGGATGAACCCCTGGACCTTACATTGACATGAACTTCCCATGTCTGGGTGATGGGAAATGGAAAAGACAGGCAGAACAATGGAAATATCATATAACTTTCCACAATATGTTCCTCAGGAGGAATACCTTGGCTCTTAGTAAAGGAAAGGAAAATTGAATGGGAAGAATGCAGAGAAGGAGACCCACCAAGAGTGACTCAGGACTCTGAGAACCAAGCTGAGTGTTACAGAGAAGAGAGACATGCAGGGAATAAGTGAAATGCTTAATGGGTGTTCAGGAGCTGTGGCATATATTAGGAAAAGCACTAGGTCGCATATGAAACTAAAAGATCCGTGAATACTGTGTAAAAAAAAAAAAATGACAAAAAAATTCCAAGAAGAATTCTAAGATTTTCAACAAAAAAATTCAGAGAAAAACAATGTGACCCTTTCAAAACCTAAAGAAGGCACAGGGAGAAAAGGAAAGAATTATAATTTTTATTATCTTTCCTTATTGAAATGGCATGGGAATTGTTTCCTAAAATGTCCTTATCTGAATTGGGTCTTTATCCTTGTAAATTAGAGTCTACCCACCTCTTCCATTTCTGAAATTGATGAGAAGACATGACATTGCCTTCTCTAAATACCTAGAAGAGTGGCCCAGGAAAATGACTTGGACCTGGCCTTCTGTGTGCTGGCAGGTGTTTGATTACTGCTTCAAACGCTTCAGTCACTACTAGAGAGCTGGGATTTTGTAGGTTTCCTGATCTAATCGTGGGAGTTTCTATGTGTCTGGGAATTTAACCTTTTCTCTCCAGTCTTGGATTTGCTAGCATAAATGTGTGTATGTGCCTCTTAGGTTATTCTTTTTTCTTTTCTACCAGTTGCCATGTGGTTTCATACTTTCAGCTGTGATCTTGTCTCCCTGCTGTATCCCAGTAATGGCTTCTGCAGTTTGTTCATGTTTTCAGAACTGAAGTGTGAGACCTCCGGATTTTTTTTTCTATTGGTTTGTTTGTATTTCCTTTATTTTGATAATCATATATATGATTTTATTTTTTCTGTTAACTTTGGAGTTAGGCTCTTCTTCTACTTGCTCCTTCAGGTGTCCAGTTAGGTTCCTTTTTTTTTTTTTTTCGTTTTTTTTTTAATTTTGGAAATGCATGCGTTTAACCCTTTATGGTTTCCCAATAAAATGTTTTTGCATCACCCCATAAGTTTCTTGACATTCCTTTGTTCATGGCTATTTCTGCATTTCCTTTGGATTTTCTTTGTTGATTCATTGCTAGGTCGTGAGTGTGTTGTGTTTTCCAACCTTTAGGGTATGGCTGTATTTCCAATTTGAAAGTGATATCTTCCCGTTTTCATACCTTCATGATCATAAGAGCCCAGGATAGGTTTTGACTTCTCTTCCATGAATTACGACTGGATTTGGACTCGAGCTCATGACCTGCGATAGACAAAGTTAGGTCCGCCGCTGGGAAGAACATATCTTATTGTCCTCAGAGACGCAATCTTACTCATGGATCCCCAAAGTTCAGGTGGTCTCCAGAGCCCATGTGGACCTCTGTTATTCCTTACCACCATTCCACCAAATGATCTGTGCTGTGCTTAACGTGGATATCATAGTCCCCAACAATATTGGATTAAAGTCCCCATCTCCCTTCCTCTCTGATCATATGCTTCCAACGTTTAGATACAGCCATGTTCTGGTATATATGTTGGCAGTTCTTCCAGGTTTCTGATGTTTTGATGCTCCATTATGACAAAACACCTTCCGCTCTCTTTTGTCTCTGAAAGGCATAAAATCACTCTAGATGACTTAGGCACAATCACTTTGGCTCTCTTCTCGTTGGCAAGAGCATAACGTACGTTTCCAAATTTCTTCACTTTCAAGCTATGTGTATTTTATAGTCAAAGGAAATCTCCTATGGGCAACAGGGGTCGAGCTTGTTTAATATTTGTTGTTTTTTGATGGATCCTTTCTGGTTTTTTGTTTGTTTGTTTGTTTTATTTTATTTTATTTTTTCTAATTTCTACCACACCTACAAAATGTTTGTATTGACGGGAGACTTTCGTCCTGAATGCTGAATGAATTATTGTTAGGTAAGAAGTTCACTTTCTCATTTCAGTTGAATTCTGACTTGAATTCTCTGTGCCTTTCCCTTTTATGGTATTTTCTTTGGGGATGCTTCATTAGTGCGATTTCTCACTTCCTCCCCCTCTTTCTCGTGTCTTCTCTGTGTGTGTGTTCGTCTGTGTGTGCATGTGCATGTCTTAATGTGTGCGTGGTCTGTGTGTGTGTTTCACAAAAAACTTATAATTAAATTCCAGAGGTAGGAATTGGGTCTCTTAAGGTTAGCAATTCAATGTGACATGCCTTAGAAACTCACATTCCATCCGTTTCAAGAACATCTTCTGCAAGGAATGTCATCATTTGTACTCTTCCATAAACACGTATTCTCACAAAACTGCCTTCAAACAAACACCACATTTTGTGTGCCTCATTAGAATCGTATTGTTTGTCCCTATACCCCTTGATTTTTCATATGTTTCTTGACTGTCTTGAGGGAGTGAAATCGTCTGTTTGTTGTCTTTCTGAGAATGATAGATATGACAGAGCCCAAAGCTCTCTGCAAGCCTGTCACATGAGACATATGGAATAATTCATTCTTGCTTAAGTCTCAGTAAGAATTTGCGGTGACATGGAGGACAGTGAGATGGTAGTAGTGTCTAATAACCTCATGCTTGTCTTCAGCCATGAAAGCAAAAGGAAGATGACAACAATAATGGGGGCGGGGTGGAAATTGACCTGAAGCCTACACAGTAAACTCCACAGAGTAAGAGATCGGAGGTCGCAGAAACTATGGGAGAAGTTTGGAGACATGGCTCATGGGAGATTTGGGTGGTTCGTGCATCAGAGGGCAGTGATATCATGCAAAGGACAAAGGCACAGGAGAACAGGGCCCACTGGGAACCCACAAGGAACCTGTTTCCCAGTGCAATTGGCTGTGATGAACAGAGGGTCTGAGTTCTTGACAACACAATTCTTGAGGGGTGGAGTTTTTAGATCAGCGGGCTTGGCAGAAATTGACTCAAAAGAACACCGTGTTTTCTTGTAGGGGACACAAACAAGCAACCAGGTGCAGACAGCCTGGAGACCATGATCAGAAATAATACCAGGAGATGTAGTTGGAGGAGAGTGGGTCCTGGCAGTGCATCCGTGAGAGGCAGTGTTTGTGGAAATGATTCAATGGGTGCATAAGAAATGATCGGCTCTCAAACCAGTAGCAACAGGACTGAGCACTGGCCAAGACAGGATGGTGAGACATTTGCTGCCTACCCTGCCGACACAAAAACCCAACCGTGGAACACTTGGAGGACTGCCTTCCTCAGTCCAAGATGCTTAGTCCAAGGAGAACACATTCTCCCATAGGGGCAAGAAGAATGCCTTGACCACATGCTCTCTTTTGAACACAGCATTCTGCAGGCCTGCATTCTATTCGGTTGTGGAAGGTCTCCTTTCACACTCACACTAGACCCTACTAAGTGAAACCTCAGCATATTTAGCCCGGCCCCTAACACACCAAATGCCCGGCAAGGAGGGCCTTTACAGTTGACTGGTCTCAAGGACAGGGTCAGCCATAACACAACAGCAGATGGCATGCATCACACACACACACACACACACACACACACACACTCACACACACACACCCATCATCCCTTAAATGCCAGCATTTGGTCACTCCTGATTTCCTCTTCTTAAAGACATTAACCTCAGGATGGAAAAAGAATGAGCATTCAGAATATAGAGAGGTAGAGAGAGACTTATATCCAAGGCAAAGATGGAAGAATCCACTGACGCCAAGGTAAAAGAACAAGAAATGATCACGGCTAGGCAATCAGAGAGAACCTTCTACATAGAACACGCCCGATGGGGTATAGAAAGCAGCGGCCTGGATACTTCCTGTACATCAGAAAACATAGAAGATATCAGAGAGACTTGAACCACAGAGATAAACTGATAAAGATAAATGAACATAAATAGCTCCTGAAGAGAAGATTGGTAGGAGACTGGATGCAAAGTCTGGGAACATGGCAGAAGTAGAGGATCCAATGAGTGACCTGGAAGAACAAGTCTAGACAATAAGAAAGCAAATTCTAAAAGAGAAGAAAGAATGACGGGACATGACAATGAGCTTAGGGAATCATCATCTCCAGGAATTGAAAGAGGTACCTCTTGTAGGAGAAGTAAGAGTGAGTGAAAAAAAGAGGGCTGAACATAGATTTGAGATATCGTGGCTGAAAATGACCCTCATCTGGTAGCACAAACAGAGGTCCACAATCAGAGTCACAGAGGACTCCCATCACCTTCCACAGAAGCAGAGCACCAAAAGACATAGTGCCATTTACCCTGGAAAATCTAGGCATGGAGGAATTCACTTTAGCAAATAGGTATGGGAGAATAGTTTGTCCATAGCCCAGTCACTGACTTCAAGAGGAAATGCTATACCAGCTCTCGAAAAAATCTGGATAGCTCAAGCAACACCAGCCCAGGCCAAAACCCTTATCCCCTGCATTTCTGAACAATGACTGAGCAGCGGTTCTTGTCTAGAACCACGAGGTTCTCAGAAGTCAACGGTTGGGCCCCAGGATGTGTCAATCAGTTCAGAGGCACCCTTCAGATCAACTCATGATTCCACGGTCTTGGCAATGACTGTGGTCTCAGATTCTCTGCTCAGGGGAAAGTAAGCTTCTCCCTCGCCAGCTCTACCCCTTGATTGTGAACTCTCGGTCTCTCTGTCTAATAAGTGCAAGCGCACCGTTTGACAACATAACAAAAACTAAACCAGGCACAATAATTGACTGGGGGCAGAGGATGATTTATTGAATTTGGACCAAGGTTCCTATGGAGGGCAGCTAGGTACAGAGAACCTCCCACCATGCTAAAATACCATACCTTTGCTCGGAGCTCCAATGTTCATTCTCCTGTTCTTTCTCTTCCTGGATCTCCTCACCAACCTGAAGCATCCGCTGTGTGTCACGCTGTACTGACCCCTTGTTGACACATGTTCATTCTCTTCTGGCTCCATTATAACATGCCCATATTCTACTACAGGCACTGTTTGCTTATCACATGACATCATTTGGCTGGGGGTCATGAGAGTTAGAAGGCAGGCTTGTGCTGCCACATCTCCATGCAGTTCCACAGGGGTAGCTGCTCCACCCTGAGGGAGTACTCAAGATTCTTCCACATTCAAATCCTCTTCAATGCGTCCTTTTGGACATAAAAGTTGTCTTCCTGAAACGGGCAGGGAAGACTTTCAGATGGCTTCACTTGGGCTATGGGTCTCTTCCAACATGCTCTCCGTTTGCTCCTATGGACTCCAAGTACATGAGTCCAACCTGGACCTAAGGTTAAGGGTGTAGAGTCTGCCTTGATGCATGGTCATTTTTGAAGATTGGGAGGCATTGTTGGCACTGTTTCTGGAGATGCTCGAGGAATTCGTGTCCTCGCTGTGGAAGACTCCAGACATGTCTTTGGCACGGTTGCGGGGGTTCATTTTGAGCTCTCCTTGCGTGGCCATTTTTCTTTTCAGAAGCACTGTGATAGGGTGGGAGGTCCTGACCCTTGTGCCGGGCTTAGATTTCCTCCCCTGAGGCTTTGCTTGAGGCCCGATTGCTTCTTGGCCTGTTGTGGTTAAGATGGAATGGTGGATACTAGTCTTTCTCTGGAATCCAGAGGGCTGGTGCTGATAATCAGGACCAAACACTATGAATTGGGTCATGTAGTAGGTGACACCGACTCGCTTCGCAAACTGCCTTGGTGAGAGACCCAGAGAGCTCCGGCGGTTCGGGACGGCCTGGGGTGCTCTTGGCCCACCCACGACTACTCTAGCCAATTGTAGTGATCAGGCGTGATGTAATGAGGAGTGTTTGCTATGAACTCAAAGCATTGTGACATCACAATTGCTGGCTTCACTGAAGCAGCTGTCCTTCTCTCATGACCTTGGTGTCCTAAGGCTTTAGGTAGGAAGCCCCCAAAGGACAGAACAAGAGACCTCTGATTCTGATCAAGAACTCAGGTTGTTTTGTGGGTTAGTGTCCCACTTCCGCTTTCTGGAAAAAGGGGAAAGAAAATGATGTTTAGTATACCTTCCTGTAGGCCAACATTTTCCCAGAGACGGCAAGGTGTCCTATTTCCACTATAATTTCTAGAGATCTCAAAAAACGGTGAGGCCTCATGGGTATCAACAACTCTCCATGGGTTTGGAAATCCTGTGTGTGAGAGCGTCCTTTCTCAGCTTCTTTTGCCTATGGCTCAGTGATGACTAAGGGACAGAAAGTCCCCTTTCGAGGAAAAAGGTGAGGGCATAGATATATGGTGCTATCTGTGGTCTCATCTCTTAGTTTTCTGAAAACACGGCTAATGGATTAAGGCTCTGTCTACCTGGCTTTCCCTTACACACCTTTGCAAAGTCTTAGAGGAGAGTGTCATTCTGCATCAGGGCTAAACCTAAGGAAGAGGCCTGGACAGCATCCGTTGTCATCATTAGTTGTCCTTGTTGCGGTAACAGGTATAATCATGTTGACCATGTCTCTTTAGTCAGAAGGATAGGTACGGCTAATATCGAAGGCTTGCAAGGCCCATTCGAGCAGACCTTTGCAGTGAGCTGCAATGCCCTTGCAAGGACTAGTGGATAAGGAAGGCTTGGTCCATTTTGGCAAGCAGTATTCCTCGGCCGTCAAAGAGAATGAACGCCCTGGACCTTGCCTTGACATGAATGTCCCATGCCTGGCTGATGTGAAATGAAAAGGCAAGCAGAAAAAGGGAAATATCATATGGCTTCCCACAATATGTGCCTCATTAGGAATATTTTGGCGCTTTGTCCTCTTCAATAAACACGTATTCTCATAAAACTGCCTTCACACAATCACCACGATTGGGTGCCTCATTAGTGTCGTATTGTTTGTCCCTATACCCCTTCCTTTTTCATATGTTTCTTGACTGTCATGACGGAGTGAAATCATCTGTTTGTTGTCTTTCTGAGAATGATAGATGTGACGAAGCCCAATGCTCTCCGCAACACTGCCACATGAGGCAAGTGGAAGAATTCATTCTTTCTTATGTCTCAGTAAGAATTTGTGGTGACATGGAGGACAGTGAGATGGTAGTAGTATCTAATAACCTCGTGCTTGTATTCAGCCAAGAAGGCAACAGGAAGATGACCAGAACAACTGCAACATAGTGGACATTGACCGGAAGCCTACAAGGGAAACTCAACAAGAAGAAAGGTAATCACAGAGACTAAGGGAGAAGGTTGGAGACATGGCTTATAGGAGATTTCGTTGGTTCATGCATCAGATGGCAGTGATCACTTGCAAAGGACAAAGGCACAGGATAGCAGGGCACGATGGAAAACCACAAGGCACCTGTTTCCCAGTGCCATTGGCTGTGACGAGAAGAGGGTCTGAAGGGCACGAGTTCTTGACAACACAAGTCTTGAGTGCTGGAGTTTTCAGATTAGCAGGCTTGGCAGATATAACGTCGAAAGAACTCCGTGTTTTTCCTGCATAGGTCACCAACAAGCAACCACGTGCAGACAACCTGGAGACCATGATCAGCGACAATACCAGGACACACAGTGGGATGATGGCGGTTCCTGGCAGTGCATCCATGAGAGGCAGTTTTCGTGGAGTTGTCTCAATGGGGGCATAAGGAATATTGGGCTCCCACACGAGGAGCATCAAGACCAAGCTACTGGACAATACAGGATGGTGAGGAGCATCCTCACCTCATTCAGAGAACCAAAAGACTGCCTACTCTGCCCACACGAAATCCCAACCGTGGAACACTTGAGGGACAGCCTTCCTCACTCCAAGTTGTTTACTCCAAGGAGATCAGACTATCCCAAAGGGGATGAGAAGAATGCCTTGAACACATGATCTCTTCTGAACACAGCATTCTGTAGGTCTGCGTTCTGATGATTTTGTGAAATGTCTCCATTCACAGGCAGACCAGAGGCCATGAAGGTAAACCTCAGCATATTCAGCCCAGGCCCCAAACACACCAAATGGCAGGCAAGGAGATCCACTGCAGATGGCTGGTCTCAAGGACAGCGTCAGCCACAAAACAAACATCAGATGGCATGTATGCCACACACACACACACACACACACACACACACACACACACAGAACACACACACTAGACAAACCTTAAGGGCCCGCACTTGGTCACTCAATGATCTCTTCTACCTAAATAAATTACCCACCAGATAGAAAACAGAATAAGTATTTCGAATACAGAGAGGAGACAGAGATCTAGATCTAATACAAGATGGAAGAATCAATAGATGCCAAGGAAAATGAACAAGAAAGGATCACGGCTAGGAAATCAGAGTGAAGCTTCTACATAAAACACGCCCGATGTGGGTTTGTTAGCAGCGGCATGGATCCTCCCTATACATCAGAAAACATAGAAAATATCAGAGAGTCTCAAACCACAGAGATAAAACTGATAAAGATAAAAGAACCTAAAGAGCTCCTGAAGAAAAGATTGGTAGGAGACTGGATGCAAAGACTGGGAACATGGCAGAAGTAGAGGATCCAATTAGTGACCCTGAAGAACAAGCCTAGAAAATAAGGAAGCAAATTCTAAAGGAGAAGGAAGAATGATGGAACATGACAATGAGCTTAGGGAATCACCATCCAAAAAGAAAGGTAATAGGTGCCTATTGTAGGATAAGTAAGAGTGAGAGAAAGAAAAGAGGTCTGAACATGGATTTGAGAATCAGGGCTGTCAATGACCCTCATCTGGGAGCTGAAACAGAGGTCCAGAATCAGAGGCACAGAGGACTCCCATCACCTTCCACAGAAGCAGAGCACCAAAAGACATAGTGCCATTTACCCTGGAAAATCTAGGCATGGAGGAATTCACTTTAGCAAATAGGTATGGGAGAATAGTTTGTCCATAGCCCAGTCACTGACTTCAAGAGGAAATGCTATACCAGCTCTCGAAGAAAGCCAGATAGCTCAAGCAACACCAGCCCAGGCCAAAACCCTTATCCCCTGCATTTCTGAACAATGACTGAGCAGCGGTTCTTGTCTAGAACTACGAGGTTCTCAGAAGTCAACGGTTGGGCCCCAGGATGTGTCAATCAGTTCAGAGGCACCCTTCAGATCAACTCATGATTCCACGGTCTTGGCAATGACTGTGGTCTCAGGTTCTCTGCTCAGGGGAAAGTAAGCTTCTCCCTCACCAGCTCTACCCCTTGATTGTGAACTCTCGGTCTCTCTGTCTAATAAGTGCAAGCGCATCGTTTGACAAGATAACAAAAACAAAACCAGACACAATAATTGACTGGGGGCAGAGGATAATTTATTGAATTTGGACCAAGGTTCCTATGGAGGGCAGCTAGGTACAGAGAACCTCCCACCATGCTAAAATACCATACCTTTACTCGGAGCTCCAATGTTCATTCTCCTGTTCTTTCTCTTCCTGGATCTCCTCACCAACCTGAAGCATCCGCTGTGTGTCACGCTGTACTGACCCCTTGTTGACACATGTTCATTCTCTTCTGGCTCCATTATAACATGCTCATCTTCTACTACAGGCACTGTTTGCTTATCACATGACATCATTTGGCTGAGGGTCTTGAGAGGTAGAAGGCAGGCTTGTGCTGCCACATCTCCATGCATTTCCACAGGGGTAGCTGCTCCACCCTGAGGGTGTTCTCAAGGTTCTTCCACATTCGAATCCTCTTCAATGCGTCCTTTTGTACATATAAGTTGTCTACCTGAATCAGGCACAGAAGTCTTTCAGATGGCTTCACTTGGGCTATGGGTCTCTTCCAAAATGCTTTCCATTTGCTCCTGTGGCCTCCAAGTACATGAGTCCATCCTGGACCTAAGGTTCTACACCTAAGGTGTAGAGACTGCCTTTGATGCATGGTCATTTTTGAAGATTGGGAGGCCTTGTTGGCAGCATTCCTGGAGAGGCTCGTGGTACTTGTGTTGTCCCTTTGAAGACTCCAGACATGTCTTTGGCACGGTTGCGGGTGTTCAGTTTTCTTTGCTTGGGTGGGCCTTTTCCTGTTCAGAAGCTCCGTGATTGTGTGGGAGGGCCTTATCTTTGTGCAGGGTTCAGATTTCCTCCCCTGAGGCTTTGCTTGAGGCCTGATTGTTTCTTGGCATGTCGTGGTTAAGATGGAATGGTGGATGCTTGTCTTTCTCTGGAATCCAGAGGGCTGGTGCTGATAATCAGGACCAAACACTATGAATTGGGCCATGTGGAAGGTGACACCGACTCGCTTCGCAAACTGCCTTGGTGAGAGACCCAGAGAGCTCCGGTGGTTCGGGACGGCCTGGGGTGCTCTTGGCCCACCCACGACTACTCTAGCCAATTGTAGTGATCAGGCGTGATGTAATGAGGAGTGTTTGCTATGAACTCAAAGCATTGTGACATCACAATTGCTGGCTTCACTGAAGCAGCTGTCCTACTCCCATGACCTTGGTGTCCTAAGGCTTTAGGTAGGAAGCCACCGAAGGACAGAACAAGAGCCCTCTGATTCTGATCAAGAACTCAGGTTGTCTTGTGGGTTAGTGTCCCACTTCCGCTTTCTGGAAAAAGGGGAAAGAAAATGATGTTCAGTATACCTTCCTGTAGGCCAACATTTTCCCAGAGATGGCAAGGTGTCCTAATTCCACTACAATTTCTAGAGATCTCAAGAAACGGTGAGGCCTCATGGGTATCAACAACTCTCCATGGGTTTGGAAATCCTGTGTTTGAGAGCGTCCTTTCTCAGCGTCTTTTGCCTATGGCTCAGTGATGACTATGGGACAGAAAGTCCCCTTTCGAGGAAAAAGGTGAGGGCATAGATATATGGTGCTGTCTGTGGTCTCATCTCTTAGTTTTCTGAAAACAGGGCTAATGGTTTAAGGCTCTGTCTACCTGGCTTTCCCTTACACACCTTTGCAAAGTCTTAGAGGAGTGTGTCATTCTGCATCAGGGCTAAACCTAAGGAAGAGGCCCGGACAGCACCCGTTGTCATCATTAGTTGTCCTTGTTGCGGTAACGGGTAAAATCATGTTGACCATGTCTCTTTAGTCAGAAGGATAGGTATGGCTAATATCGATGGCTTGCAAGGCCAATTCGAGAGGACCTTTGCCGTGAGCCGCAATGCCCTTGCAAGGACTAGTGGATAAGGAAGGCTTGGTCCATTTTGGCAAGCAGTATTCCTCGGCCGTCGAAGAGAATGAACGCCCTGGACCTTGCCTTGACATGAATGTCCCATGCCTGGCTGATGTGAAATGAAAAGGCAAGCAGAAAAAGGGAAATATCATATGGCTTCCCACAATATGTACCTACTAAGGAATACCTTGGCGCTTTGTCCTCTTCAATAAACACGTATTCTCATAAAACTGCCTTCACACAATCACCACGATTGGGTGCCTCATTAGTGTCGTATTGTTTGTCCTTATACCCCTTGCTTTTTCATATGTTTCTTGACTGTCATGACGGAGTGAAATCATCTGTTTGTTGTCTTTCTGAGAATGATAGATGTGACGAAGCCCAATGCTCTCCGCAACACTGCCACATAAGGCAAGTGGAAGAATTCATTATTTCTTATGTCTCAGTAAGAATTTGTGGTGACATGGAGGACAGTGAGATGGTAGTAGTGTCTAATAACCTCGTGCTTGTATTCAGCCAAGAAGGCAACAGGAAGATGACCAGAACAACTGCAACGGAGTGGACATTGACCGGAAGCCTACAAGGGAAACTCGACAAGAAGAAAGGTAGTCACAGAGACCAAGGGAGAGGTTGGAGACATGGCTTATAGGAGATTTCGTTGGTTCATGCATCAGATGGCAGTGATCCCTTGCAAAGGACAAATGCCCAGGAAAGCAGGGAATGCTGGAAAACCACAAGGCACCTGTTTCCCAGTGCCATTGGCTGTGACTAGAAGAGGGTCTGAAGGGCACGAGTTCTTGACAACACAAGTCTTGAGTGCTGGAGTTTTCAGATCAGCAGGCTTGGCAGATATAACGTCGAAAGAACTCCGTGTTTTTCCTGCATAGGTCACCAACAAGCAACCATGTGCAGACAACCTGGAGACCATGATCAGCGACAATACCAGGACACGCAGTGGGAAGATGGTGGGTCCTGGCAGTGCCTCCATGAGAGGCAGTTTTCGTGGAGTTGTATCAATGGGGGCATAAGAAATATTGGGCTTCCACATGAGGAGAATCAAGACTGAGCTACTGGCCAATACAGGATGGTGAGTACATTAGCTGCCTACTCTGCCCACACGAAATCCCAACCATGGAACACTTGAGGGACAGCCTTCCTCACTCCAAGTTGTTTACTCCAAGGAGATCAGACTATCCCAAAGGGGATGAGAAGAATGCCTTGAACACATGATCTCTTCTGAACACAGCATTCTGTAGGTCTGCGTTCTGATGATTTTGTGGAATGTCTCCTTTCACAGGCACACCAGAGCCCATCAAGGAAAACCTCAGCATATTCAGCCCAGGCCCCAAACACACCAAACGGCAGGCAAGGAGATCCACTGCAGATGGCTGGTCTCAAGGACATCATCAGCCACAACACAAACATCAGATAACATGCATGCCACACACACACACACACACACACACACACACACTAGACAAACCTTAAGGGCCCTCCCTTGGACACTCAATGATCTCTTCTACCTAAATAAATTACCCACAGGATAGAAAACAGAATAAGAATTTCGAATACAGAGAGGATACAGAGATCTAGATCTAATATAGATGGAAGGATCAATAGATGCCAAGGAAAATGAACAAGAAAGGATCACGGCTAGGAAATCAGAGTGAAGCTTCTACATATAACACGCCCAATGTGGGTTGATAGCAGCGGCATGGATCCTCCCTATACATCAGAAAATATAGAAGATATCAGAGAGTCTCGAACCACAGAGATAAAACTGATAAAGATAAAAGAACCTAAAGAGCTCCTGAAGAAAAGATTGGTAGGAGACTGGATGCAAAGTCTGGGAACCTGGCAGAAGTAGAGGATCCAATTAGTGACCTGGAAGAACAAGCCTAGAAAATAAGGAAGCAAATTCTAAAGGAGAAGGAAGAATGATGGAACATGACAATGAGCTTAGGGAATCATCATCCAAAAAGAAGGTAATAGGTGCCTATTGTAGGATAAGTAATAGTAGAGAAAAAAAAAGAGGGCTGAACATGGATTTGAGAATCAGGGCTGTCAATGACCCTCATCTGGGAGCTGAAACAGAGGTCCAGAATCAGAGGCACAGAGGACTCCCATCACCTTCCACAGAAGCAGAGCACCAAGAGACATAGTGTCCTTCCCCCTGGAAAATCTAGGCATGGAGGAATTTTCTTTACACAAATAGGCATCGGAGAATAGTTTGTCCATAGCCCAGTCACTGACTTCAAGAGGAAAAGCTATACCAGCTCTCGAAGCAGGTCGGATAGCTCAAGCAACACCTGACCAAGCCAAAATCCTTATCCCCTGCATTTCTGAACAATGAAAGAGTGTTGAGGGCGGATGCTCCAGGGGCCCGGAGATCCGTCAACCGCAGAGCTTTGCAAAATGGCGCCTGGCGATTTGCCAGAAGGTGTGTCTAGAGTGACTGGTTGTAAACAGGAAGTACTACCTATTGGCTGTTGAACTATTGCTATGCTGTGGGTACTTGGTAACAAGCTTAAGATTGGTGGATGCATATCACTGTCTATGCTGATTGGCTTAGCTCCCCTATATAAGCGATGGCCATATGAAATAAAGGGAGCCCGCTTTTTTGAAACCCGACCAGACTGAGGGTTGTTATTATCGCTGCTGGACGGCGATAAATGGTGCCGAAACCCGGGAACTAATAAAGGAATCTTGTAAGGTAATCCGCAGGAAAGTGGGGAGTAAAGGTCCGCAGGTAAGCAGGGACATTAGCCACCTTCAAAAGTGGGAATTCCGCAGTAAAGCGGGGAGTAAAGGCCACGTTCAAAAGTGGGAATTCCGCGGTAAAGCGGGGAGTAAAAATAGAAAAACCTTGCAAGGGAGAATTCCGCAGGTAAGCAGGGTAAAACCACGACAAAGGTGGTGGGATTAAACTTGTACAAGTCCGCAATAAGAAGCGGGGCGGCCTTGAGCCGGGATTTAAACTTGTACAAGTCCGCAATAAGAAGCGGGGCGGCCTTGAGCCGGGATTTAAACTTGTACAAGTCCGCAATAAGAAGCGGGGCGGCCTTGAGCCGGGATTTAAACTTGTACAAGTCCGCAATAAGAAGCGGGGCGGCCTTGAGCCGGGATTTAAACTTGTACAAGTCCGCAATAAGAAGCGGGGCGGCCTTGAGCCGGGATTTAAACTTGTACAAGTCCGCAATAAGAAGCGGGGCGGCCTTGAGCCGGGATTTAAACTTGTACAAGTCCGCAATAAGAAGCGGGGCGGCCTTGAGCCGGGAATTTAGAAATGCTGACTGGTACAGGACAGTTTTCGGGAAATCAAAATCAGATCAATTTTCCACCTGCAGTGTATTTGCAAACTGCTAAACTGCTACTGCTGCCGCTACGGCGTGGAAAACCATACAAGGCACAGGTGATTTACAGGGTCAATTGTCAAAAGTTATCCAGCTGCTACTTATCCCGCACTCTTAACTACTAATTTATTATGTAACTCCTCTTAAAAGCACAACCTTTCCCAAACGTTTGAAACGAGTGTTGAAGTGCAAACTTGTTGTACTCCTGTTTGTATTCGCCCCCCTTTTATGTTTCTTGTCAGTAACAGTACAACCATTTCTAATAAGTTGAACTGTACGTTGAACACTTGCTTCCTTACACAATGTTGGAATGCTACAGGCTTTTCATTTACTATGATAATGCGTATTCCAGTGTTTTTGCCTATGCCCATCTCTGTCCCAGAGGGAGACCTTCCAGTTTTGCTGAGACATAAAAGAGACTTTGGTATCACTGCTGCCGTGGTGACAGCTGTTGCTGCCTCTGCTGCTGCCGCTGCTACTGCATTTGCCGTTGCTATTCCTACAGCCAAGGAGATTAATCGACTGTCTACGAATACCGCAGAAGCTCTACAAACCCAGAGTGAAATTAATGATCATCTCGCTGCAGGTATCCTTTTTGCTAATCAGCAGATTGACTTGCTACAAGAACAAATGGACATTGTAATACAACTACTGACTGTAGGATGCCTTCGCTCAGATACTGGACTCTGCATTACTCCAGTTGGAAATGATAACCTCACTCGAGCAGCTAATTATTCCAGGGGACTATCCAAGATGCTTACAGGCAACTGGAGTGCCAGGTTCGAGAATCTGACAATACAGCTTCGTGCTAATATTGTTAACGTTAGTGCCAGTAAGGTAGAAGTATGAAAAATGTTGTAGGATGGGGGAAGCAATGGTTTGAGTTCATATCCATGGGTGGATTGCTGATATTCGCTGTGGTGTATTGCTTATGGTGCATTTGCCCCATGATGAGGATTTGTAAAAGAGACACCATTGCCATCAAACAAGCTCTGTTATCCATCGAGTCCGGACAATAGTCCCAGGTATGGCTCAGTATGCTGGATCGGTAGTCAAAGACGGGTAAGATCGTAGGCGGAATATACCAACCTAAGACAGGACATGATCCTATAAGCATCATGATCCAATGACGGGTAAGGATATTCTTGGCCTTGCGACAACCTAAGACAGGCACGACCCCTGCTGAGTCTTTCCTTCTACCATAAAACAAAAAGGGGGGACTGTTGAGGGCGGATGCTCCAGGGGCCCGGAGATCCGTCAACCGCAGAGCTTTGCAAAATGGCGCCTGGCGATTTGCCAGAAGGTGTGTCTAGAGTGACTGGTTGTAAACAGGAAGTACTACCTATTGGCTGTTGAACTATTGCTATGCTGTGGGTACTTGGTAACAAGCTTA